>NW_019943267.1:21401-37066 GCF_002910315.2 Salvelinus sp. IW2-2015 | reverse complement strand
TGTCTCACAGAGAACGCCGCCAGCTCTCTCATAGTTCCAGAGAGTTTTGGGAGATGTTAGCGTTCCCCATGATAGTTTCAAACATCTGGAAATGAAAGTATAAGAACAATAGATCATGAAATCACAAACGGCCATTGTCATGGCTATCCTCTCCTTCTCTTCCCTCCTCTCTTCCCGCTTCCTTCTCTTATCCTTCTCCTTCTCTCCTCCTTCTCTTATCCCCCATTGTCATGCCTTCCTCTCCTTCCTTCCTCTTCTCTCACTTCCCGCTCCTTTCTCTATGCTCTCCTTCTCTTGCCCTCCTTCTCTTATTCCAATTGTCATGCTATCCCTCCCTGTTCTCTTCCCGTCCTTCTCTTCCTCCTTTCCTCCCGCCCTTCTCTTACATCTGCCACTGTCTGTATCCTCTCACTCTCACCTCCGTTCCTCTCCTCTTTCTATCCTCTTCCTTCTCTTCCCTCCTTCTCCTCCCACTCCTTCTCTTCCTCCTTCATTCTCCTCGCCCTCCTCTTCCTACATAGCGCCTGTCACGTGCTCCTCCACCCTCTCCTTCTCTTCCCTCCTCTCGGTTTATCCTCTCCTTCTCTTAATCCTCTCTCTCTCTCCTCCTTCTCTTACCCTCTCCTCTCTTCACTCATTCCTTATCCTCTCCTTCTCTTACCCTCTCCTCTCTATCTTATACCTCTCACTTCTCATCCTCCCTGCTAACCTCCCTCTACTCCCCAGCTTCACCATTCTTTATCGCATCTCGCCATTGCTCTTTCTTCCATCTACTTCCTCCTTCTCTTTCCTACCATTCTCTTCACCTCCTCCCTCTCTTCTACCACGTCCTATCTCTTTACTCCTACTACTTCATTGACGTTTCCCTCCTCTGCGTACCACTTACATCTACCTTCTCTTATACGCCTCCGTCTCCTTCTCTTACGCCTCTCGCTTCTCTTACTGATACCACGTCCAGCTTCTGCCTTCCATCAGCTCCCTGATTCCTCCTTCCTATCATCCTCTCCTTTCTCGCTCGGTCCTCCCTCCGCTCTTCTTTATCCTCTCCTCTCTTCCCTCCTGTCTTAATCCATCACTCGCTATCTCTCTTCCCTCCTTCTTTTAAATCCACTCCTTCTCTTCGACCCTGCCTTCTTCTTAAACCTCCTTCTTTACACCTCTCCTTCTCTTACCCCTTCACTGTCCTTACTTCCTCTCCTTCTCCTCCGATCTTCTCTTACCCTTCTCCCTCCTTCTCCTCCTTCCGCTCCTTCTCCTCTCCCCTCCTTGCTCTTATCCTTCTCCTTCTCTTCCCTCCTTCTCTTACTCCTTCCTTCTCTTCCCTCCTTCTCTTTATCCATCCTTTTCTTCCTCCTCTCCTTATTCTCTCCTTTCTTACCCTCTCTTCTCTTACCCTCTTCCTCTGCTCTATGACCCTCTCCTTATCTTACCCTCTCCTTCTCCCTCCCGCTCCTTCTCTTATCCTCTCCTTCTCTTACCCCTTTCTCCTTCTCTCCCGCTCCTTTCTTATCATCTCCTTCTCTTATCCTCTCCTTCTCTTATCCTCTCATTCTCTTCCCTCCTTCTCTTATCCCTCCTTCTCTTAGCCTCTCCTTCTCTTATCCTCTCCTTCTCTTCCCTCCTTATCTTATCCTCTCCCTTCTCTTCCCTCCTTCTTTCTTTCCTCCCTCTCTTCCCTCCTTCTCTTCCCTCCTTCTCTTATACTCTCCTTCTTCTTCCCTTCCTTCTCTTATCCCCATTGTCATTGCTATCCTCTCCTTCTCTTCCCTCCTTCTCTATATCCTCTCCTTCTCTTCCCTCCTTCTTCTTATCCTCCCTTCTCGGCTCCTTCTCTCTATCTCCTCCTTCTTCTTCCTCTCTCTCTCTTATTCCTCCTCTTCTCTCTCTCCTCCCTTCTCTTATCCTCTCATGCTATTGTTGATTTGTCCTTTTGCAACAAAGTTCATATAGTATTAAGAGAACAGTATATTCCACAGGCGTGTTGTGTGGTAGTTCTGTGTTTACTAGTGATTTACTGTGGTAGTAAGTTCAATAGGTCAGCATCCAAACTGCCACTCTATTCCTACACAGTACACTACTTCTGAGCAGAGCACCGTAGGGTCTGTAGGAATGTCCGTCTGGACTGAGAGGTCACAGGACAGGGTCACAGGAGAGGAGTAATTATTCTCCCTTCTGAAGTCAATCACGAGCAGCTAGGAGTCATATTGTAATGATAGATCACTAGCAGCTAGGCAGTCATATTGTTATAGATGGATCACTAGCAGCTAGGCAGGTCATATTGTATAGATAGATAACTAGCAGCTAGGCAGGTCATATTGTCATAGATAGTATCACTTAGCAGCTAGGCAGGTCATAACTGTATAGATAGATAACTAGCAGCTAGCAGGTCATATGTATAGATAGATCACTAGCAGCTAGGGCAGGTCATATGTATAGATTAGATAACTAGCAGCTAGGCAGGTCATACTGTATAGATAGATAACTAGCAGCTAGGCAGGTCAATATTGGTATAGATAGATCACTAAGCAGCTAGGCAGGTCATACTGTATAGATTAGATCACTAGCAGCTAGGGCAGGTCATATGTATAGATAGAGATCACTAGCAGCTAGGCAGGTCATACTGTATAGATAGATAACTAGCAGCTAGGCAGGTCATACTGTATAGATAGATCACTAGCCAGCTAGGCAGGTCATACTGTTATAGATGGATCACTAGCAGCTAGGGTAGGTCATACTGTATAGATAGATAATAGCAGCTAGGCAGGTCATACTGTATAGATAGATCACTAGCACTAGGCAGGTCATATTGTATAGATAGATCACTAGCAGCTAGGCAGGACTTACTGTATAGATAGATCCACTAGCAGCTAGGCAGGTCATATTGTATAGATAGATCACTAGCAGCTAGGCAGGTCATACTGTATAGATAGATCACTAGTAGCTAGGCAGGTCATATTGTATAGATAGGATAACTAGCAGCTAAGCAGGTTTAGCTTCAGTGTATTCAACATGTTTCTATAGGAGCTAACGTAAGGGAAAATAAATAAACATAATTATGGGTTGTATTTACAATGACATTGTTGGAGAGGAGAAGAGAGGAGGAAAGGAAGAGAGGATAAGAGAAGGAGGTAAGAGAAGGAAGAGGATAAGGAAGGAGGAGAGAAGGAGGGAGAGAAGGAGGAGAAAGGAGGAGGAAGGGGGAAAGGAGAGGAATAGAAGGAGAGGGAAGAGAAGAGAGGAGAAGAGGAGGAGGAGAGGGGGAAAGGAGAGGAAGAGAAGGAGAGGAGAAGAGGAGGAGAGGGAAGAGGAGGAGAGGGAAGAGGAGGAATTAAGCCTTAAATATACCCTTCCTAAAGGGAGTGTATTATTCTGCCTACTCACTAGTGTCTATCTGACAGCAGTTTGAACCCCAGAGTGCAAATTCATCATCATACAATCATAGATATCCCAGAGCAAAACACACACACACGGGGAGCATTTTGACGACAGCACTAGTGTTGGGATCATTCTTGGCTTAAACAACAGATTATCTGGAGATGGTACATAATAGAACTGTTGGAGGTGAAGTGTGTGTGTGTGTGGTGTGTGTGTGTGGTATGTGTGTGTGTGTGTGTGTGTGTGTGTGTGTTGTGTGTTGTGTGTGTGGTGTGTGTGTGTGTGTGTGTGTGTGTGTGTGTACGAGCGTGTGTTTCTAATCATTGTAAGCCATGGATTCTCCGCTCTAACCGCCTGACGACAAACAACCACACAACAGATGTCTTTCAGATGCAACTAAAGCTAGACTTTATTGAACCAGATAAACTTGTGTTAATCCTTGCCGTTAACTTTTGACAGGTTGTTAAGATAGTCCATTAACCAGGCCTTAACCTGACCTTAATAACTCACTGTTCTCAAAAGCTACTTTTTTATTTATTTGACCTTTATTTAACTAGGCAAGTCAGTTAAGAAAAGTTCTTATTTACATTGACGGCTATGAACAGTGGGTTAACTGCCTTTTTCAGGGGCAGAACGACAGATTTTTACCTTGTCAGCTCAGTGATTCGGATCTTGCAACCTTTCGATCTTGCCAACCTTTCAGTTACAAGTCCAACGCTCTAACCACTAGGCTACCTGCCGCACCCCTCCGTTCGTCACGGCTGCTGTACAATTATAAGGTTCTGTATTGATGACACGTCTGCCCAGGCTGGCATGCACTTCATCAGGCCCGTACCAATAGAGAGTCAATGTGAGGGGAACAAGGTAATTGAGGTAGATATCTACATAGGTAGGATAAAGTGATCAGTCTAAAGAATTAGTGCAAAAAGAGTCAATGCATATAGGTAAATAGGTTAACCAATAGCTACGCAGACTATTTAGCAGTCTTATAGCTTGGGTAGAGATGTTCTGGGTTCTGCTGTTCCAGACTCGGTGCAAGCCCCAGGAGAATGATTACTGTCAGCTGTGAGGAAAGACTAGGAGGTATAGAAGAGTCTCCCAGGAGAATGATTTCTGAATTTACCAGACATCCTGCTATGGACTCCACTGACCCAGTGTTATAAGTACTAGGGGGTGACAGGGAAGGGATACGGGGGGGAACGAGGGGGAGGGTGGGGGGGATGGACGGGGAGAAGGGGGGGCGGGGGGGGGACGGGAAGGGGGGGATGGAGCGCGGGGGGGGGAGGGGGAGGAGGGAGAAGGGGGGATGGACGGTATGGAGGGAGGGGGAGAAGGGGGGGATGGAATGGATTGGGAGGGAGGGAGAAGGGGATGGACGGAGGAGAAGGGGGCGGGACAGAGGGAGGGAGGGAGAAGGGGGGATGGGAAGAGGGAGGAGGGGAGGGGGGAGGGAGGAGGGAGGGAGAGGAGGGAGGGAGGGAGGGAGGGAGGGAGGAGGGAGGGAGGAGGGAGAGAGGGGGTATGGACGGACGGAGGGAGGGAGAAGGGGGGATGGACGGGGGAGGGATGGAGGAGGAGAGGGGCGCGAGGGAGGGAGAAGGCGGGGATGGACAGAGGGCAGAGGAGGGAGGAGGAGGAGGAGGGGGGATGGACGGATGGAGGAGGGAGAAAGGAGGGAGGAGGAGGGGGGAGGAGAAGGGGGGATGGACGGATGGGGGGAGGGGAGAGAGGGAGGAGGGAGGAGGGAGAAGGGGTGGAGGCAGAGGGAGGGAGGGAGGGAGAAAGGGGGATGGACCAGAGGGAAGGAGGGGAGAAGGAATGGACGGATGGAGGAGGGAGAAGGGGGATGGATGGATGGAGGACTGGAGAAGGGGGGATGGATGGATGAGGGACTGGAGAAGGGGGGATGGACGGAGGAGGAGGGAGAAGGGGGAGTGGACGGAGGGAGGAGAAGGGGGGGGACGGAGAGGGAGAGAAAGGGGGTGGACAGAGGGAGAGATGGATGAGGAGGAGGAGAGGTTAAATTGAGAGAGGGGTGGAGAGGAGAGAGAGAGGGTTGGATGGATGGAAGGGAGGGGGAAGAGGGAGGATGTGATTCAAGAGGATGTAGTGAGAAGAAGGTGAGTAGGATGGGGAGGGAGAGGGATGTAGTGACGGAGGAGAGGGATGTAGTGAGAGAAGGGAGTGAGGAGGTAGAGATGAGGAGGGAGTGACACCAAATGTTGGCTGGATTCCATTGAAGTTCCCCCGCACAACCAGAGTTCTTAAAGAGTCCCAATCATTCCTCCAACGCTAGCAATCCTGCAGAAGTCCCTCTATCGAGATGTTCAGCACAGCTATTGGACAGGAACTCAGAAAAGTTGGTCTGACCTCCACAAGCCCTTCCAGGCAGCCCGGGGATGGGGGGGGGGTGCATTCTTATCATTTCTAACCAAATTAAGCAAAGTGAAACACTGACAGTAAATTCACACAAGGCTTGGTTTTGTTTCTCCAGAAATCAGTGATCATAAAGTTTTCTGACATGGGGGTCATGGATCCTGTACTTCAGACCACATGGACAGTGGATTAAACCGTTTACGATTCCAGCATGTTCAAACATTAATAATGTCTTACTCACTTTGGTGTTGGCGTTTCCATGGACGACCACTGGCAGTGTGTCGTACACGGTGTTTCTGACTCGTACTCTCTCCGTTCCAAACTTCAGAAGAACTTCGTCTTTATGGAGAGACAGAAGAACAGGGTGTATTATGCTGGCTACTGGGGTAGGGCCTTACCGTATCTAAACATAATCCCAACCCTTTATTTATCTGGCTGTCACAAGGCTGGCTGTCACAAGGCTCTGTCTGGATTCTGTCTGGCTCTTTGGCTCTTTGGCAAAATAAACAGTCACAGGCAAAAACAGAACTCAGTAGCTGTCTATTAAATGTAGTCTCTCTCTGTGAATAAGGTCGTGAAAATGATAAAAGTTGTTTTTACAGATTGGTACAATTCCAAAATCTATAAATAGTTTTCCTGAGTTTTATTTTCATCAGCTGGAGATAAGACACCGAGACTCTGGGAAGCGGTTTAGGGGATAGAGGGGTAAAACGAGCCAAAGTGGTAGTTGAGCCACCCATTGTTTAAAGGAAACCACACACWACATGTATAATTTGACCAAATATTTAGGAAGAGGTCATCGTTTCATGAGGTCTGTGAAGGAGAAAACCACATGGAAAAAGTTGTAAGCTAAAAAAAAAAAAAWAGATTTTCACCAAGCCAAATGAGTGCATTCGGAAAGTATTCAGACCCCTTGACTTAATACGCATTTTGTTGTTACCTCCTTATTCTAAAATGGATTAAATAGTTTTTCCTCCTCATCAATCTACACACAATACCCCATAATGACATCACAATACCCCAAAATGACAAAGCAAAAAACGTTTTTATACATTTTTGCAATTTTATAAAAATAAAAAAAATACACCTTTGGCAGCGATTACAGCCTCGAGTCTTCTTGGGTATGATGCTACAAACTTGGCACACCTGCATTTGGGGAGTTTCTCCCATTCTTCTCTGCAGATCCTCTCAAGCTCTGTCAGGTTGTATGGGGAGCATTGCTGCACAGCTATTTTCAGGTCTCTCCAGAGATGTTCGATCGGGTTCAAGTCCGGGCTCTGGATGGGCCACTCAAGGACATTCAGAGACTTGTCCCGAAGCCATTCCTGCGTTGTCTTGGCTGTGTGCTTAGGGTCATTGTCCTGTTGGAAGGTGAAACTTTGCCCCAGGCTGAGGTCCTTAGCACTTGAAAGCAGGTTTTTATCAAGGATCTCTCTGTACTTCGATCTGTTCATCTTTCGCTCAATTCTGACTAGTCTCCAAGTCCCTGCCGCTGAAAAAACATTGCCACAGCATGACTCTGCCACCACCATGATTCACTGTAGGGATGGTGCCTGGTTCCCTCCAGATATGTGATGCTTGGCATTCAGGACAAAGAGTTCATGATCTGAGAGTCCTTTTAGGTGCCTTTTGGCAAACTCCAAGCGGGCTGTCATGTGCCTTTTACTGAGGAGTGGCTTCCATCTGGCCACTCTACCATAAAGGCCTGATTGGTGGAGTGCTGCAGGGACGGTTGTCCTTCTGGAAGGTTCTCCAATCTCCACAGAGAAACTCTGGATCTCTGCCAGAGTGACATTCGCAGGGCAGCCAGCTCTAGGAAGAGTCTTGGTGGTTCCAAACTTCTTCCATTTAAGAATGATGGAGGCCACTGTGTTCTTGGGGACCTTCAATGGTGCAGAAATGTTTTGGTACCCTTCCCAAGATCTATGGCTCTACACAATCCTGTCTCGGAGCTCTACGGACAATTCTTTCGACCTCATGGCTTGGTTTTTGCTCTGACATGCACTGTCAACGGTGGGACCTTCTATAGACAGGTGTGTGCCTTTCCAAAACATGTCCAATCAGTTGAATTTACCACAGGTGGACTCCAATTAAGTTGTAGAAACATCTCAAGGATGATCAATGGAAACAGGAAGCACCTGAGCTCCATTTCGAGTGGCATAGCAAAGGGTCTGAATACTTATGTAAAATAAGGTATTTCTTTTATTTATTATTATTACATTTGCTAAAAATTTTTTTTTTTTACTGATTTCACCTTGTCATTATGGGGTATTGTGTGTAGATTGATCAGAAATAAATATAAATGTAATCAATTTTAGGCTTTAATTTCAATTAGGCTTTAATTTAACAAAATGTGGAAAAAGTCACAGCACCTGAATACTTTCTGAATGCACTGTGTAAAAGGTTTTATCATGCTTGTTTTTTACCAAAGTCAAATATTTTGTAAATCAGTTGGGGTCTCCATAACCTACAATAGGAGGTTGTAAACCATGACAGGTCATCCTTGTAGCTGTGTGGGCTAATAGAAGCTGTTTTTCAGTCTATCTCAAGGGCATCAGACTGTTAAACAGACATCACTAACATCTGCTAACCATGTGTATGTGACAAATAAATTGGGGTAAGTGGAGCCAATGGCATGCAGTAAGTGGAGCCAATGGCCACGGGGTAAGTTGAGCCAATGGCCACGGGGTAAGTTGAGCCAATGGCCACGGGGTAAGTGGAGTCAATGGCCATGGAGTAAGTTGAGCCAATGGCCACGGGGTAAGTGGAGCCAATGGCCACGGGGTAAGTTGAGCCAATGGTCACGGGGTAAGCTGGAGCCAATGGCCATGAGTAAAGTTTGAAAACAATGGCCATGGAGTAAGTTAGGCCAAAATTTGGCCATAGGGTACACGTTTGAACCATATGGCACGGGGGTAGAGTTGAGGACCAGAATGGCCCACCGGGGTAAAGTTGAGCCCAATGGGCCGAATGCCGGGGTCAGTGGAGCCGAATGTGAGCCACGGCGCCCGATATAGTTCGAAAGGACCATGCCCCCGGGGTAAATTAAACCAAATGGCCACGGGAGTGGAAGTGAGCCAATGCCCAATGGGGTAAAGATTGAAGTCAGAATGGGGCCATGGAGTAAAGTTGAACCAATGGCCATAGGAGTAAGTGGAGGCCAGATGGCCGTCTGCGGGAGTAAATGGAGAGCCAATATGGCCAATGCGGGTAAAATTGATGCCAATGGCCACGCGGGGTAAGGTGGAGCCAATGGCCACGAAGGTAAGTTGAGCCAATGGCATGCAACCACGGGAAGTGGAGCCAATAGGCCATGGGGCTAAATTGAGCGCAAATGCCAGCGGTAGGTGGTCCTGGCTAGTACGATCCACATGGCCATGGAGTAGTGCTGAAAGCATTGGAGCTGATATGTGCGCCATGGCACGTAGGTTGACGCGAACCGAGGGTGTAAGCGCAGCCTTGGCAGGTAAGTGTGAGATGCCCAGATGCCTGGCGCAGAAGCACGGGTGTTGGGTGAGCCAGATGGCCCACGGGGGGGTAAGTGGAGCCAATGGCCACGGTGGTAAGCTATAAGAGAGCCGAATGGCCACGGTGTAACGTCGAGCCCAACTCGGCCAACGTATAGTTACCATATGGGCGATCGGGGTAGATGTGAGACCAAATGGCCACGGAGGTATAATTGAGCCCAGGCGCCACGGGAGAGTTGGGCCAATGGCCACGGGGTAAATTGAGCCAATGGCCAACATACCCCATACAAATKATGATTACATTCTGTCAGTTTTATGCATGATATGATATGCATGTTGCAATGTGTCACGTATATGAACTCAAGATGGAGCATATGTATTGGTACAGAGCAGACATCATCGTAAGTTGAGCCAACGGCCTTGGGGCAGACATCATCATGCCCCGCGTATACAAACGTAAAACAAGGAGCTTTGTGAAGAGAGGCTGTGACAGAGCAGCAGAGGAACACAAGATCTGATGACATGGAGTCTGAGCTTGATAAACATATCAAAAAATCTCCCAGACCAGTTTCATGAGCTTACTAACGTCAAATGCAGATAACTTGTCTACGAATTGGCACATCAAAATAACATCCCTGTCCGAGACAACTGGACAAGAAATGGAAGGTTAAGTGATATTGAACAGAGAGATCTACATCAGAATGTAGGCATACATTTAAGATATACAATATAGCACACCCCCATTCCATGAATTAAACTTTATCCTGCCAGCACCATCACAAGACACCATCACCCACTTACCCAGTGATGGCTCAACTTACCCGGTCCCTGTTCTAAACGTACCCCATACCCGGGTTGTGTTGTGCCAAGAAACAAAACTGTTATGTTTAAATGAATTCTGATTATTTCCAGGGATAACACAACATCATGAAATATATGTAGATATCACTGTTAGAAAGAACACAATTTTTCCCTTGACGGAGCGATGCTGAACATAAAACACGGCACAACATACCCCATTCTCCCCTAATAAAGGCTTGCTGTGGTAACTCACCGATTGCTCCGTTTAAATTCTGGAAAATCTGAGACTTGTGGTCCAAACTCATGTTCAAACTCTCCTGAAAAAAAACCCATAAAGAACATTTAAATAAAAAATGATAAATGAAAACATCAGGTTATTTTAAATCGGTTTGTCTTCTGGGATGTGATGTGTTTTCAGGCATTTTATGAGGACATGTGATGGGATAACAACCCTGGTTAGACTCCCAGTTATCATGACTCTATGATAACTGAGAGTCTAACCCTCTGTAAACAGTACTTACAGCACTTACCCTCTGTAAAGGCTCCCGCTATGTCTATATACCGAGCACATTCCTTAATATCAGTCCAAGATATCGTATTTCCAGTTCATGCTTCAACAACCAACTTTATCAAGGAGGTTTTAAAAAATTGTTTCTGTGTGACTCAACAGTCCTTGATGTACACTAAGGCATAGTTGGCAGAATAGATGGATGCCTTTCAATGCATGATTAATATAATTCACCAATATATTTCTTGGCAGTCCCTAAAACATATTGCTATCAGGTTGTAAATCATAACTTGTTTTGCTGCCTCAACACATTCGTGATGAAATGGTTCACTTACAATTACTCAATATTTTTATGAACATGGACGACTTTAACTAAGGCTGTAAATGTCAATACAATCAGACTAGCAAGGGGGTGATGATCACACGTCAGTCATAACGTGGCTAACAGGCCCCGCGGGCCGAATAGGACACAAGCGAGTTTAAATGAGTCAACAGTTGATGCATCTACTTTAATGAAATTACAGCCTGATGCGCTAGTGTCAGTGAATTCAACATCAGTTGGGCTGTTTCAGTGTGTCCGGTTTACAGCRCGCAGCAGAGGGGATCACTCCTCTTTTCAGTTCSCTGCAGCTAGCGCCTAGAACCAGCTRCAAAAAMCACTCAAACTGGACAGTTTTATCTCTCTCTATTCATTCAAATTCTCAATCATGGACACTGTTACTGAAAGTTGTGGCTGCTTCACGTGATGTATTGTTGTCTCTACCTTCTTGCCCTTTGTGCTGTTGTCTGTGCCCAATAATGTTTATACCATGTTGTGTTGCTGCCATGTTGTTGTCATGTTGTGCTGCTACCATGCTGTGTTTTCATGTGTTGCTGCCTTGCTATGTTGTTGTCTTAGGTCTCTCTTTATGTTTTTCTCTTTAATCCCAGACCCCGTTCCCGCAGGAGGCCTTTTGGTAGGCCGTCATTGTAAATATGAATTTGTTCTGAACTGACTTGCCTAGTCCAATAAAGGTTAAATTAATTTAAATACAAAAAGTRTAAAGACGCATGCCACAGTCTTGCTAGGCTACGAAAATGCAAAATGACCTCCAGCAGGCCACAAATGTGCATGTGTCAGCATATGGTCTCACAAGGGGTCTGAGGATCTCATCTCGGTACCTAATTGCAGGTTCATGGGCTACCTCTGGCGAGCACATGGAGGGCTGTGCGGCCCCACAAAGAAATGCCACCCCACACCATGACTGACCCACCGCCAAACCGGTCATGCTGGAGGATGTTGCAGGCAGCAGAACGTTCTCCACGCGTCTCCAGACTCTGTCACGTCTGTCACATGTGCTCATGTGCTCAGTGTGAACCTGCTTTCATCTGTGAAGAGCACAGGGCGCCAATGGCGAATTTGCCAATCTTGGTGTTCTCTGGCAAATGCCAAACGTCCTGCACGGTGTTGGGCTGTAAGCACAACCCCCACCTGTGGACGTCGGGCCCTCATACCACCTCATGGAGTCTGTTTCTGACCGTTGAGCAACACATGCAACACCATGCACATTTGTGGCCTTTGCCTGGAAGTCATTTTGCCAGTGCTCCTGCCTTGCAAAAGTGCTTCGAGGTAGCGGTCCTGCTCTGGGTTGTTTGCCCTCCTACGGCCTTCCTCCACGTCTTCCTTGATGTACTTGGCCTGTCTCCTGGGTAGCGCCTCCATGCTCTGCGACACTCACGCTTGACAGACACAGCAAACCTTCTTGCCACAGCTCGCATTTGAGTTCCATTCCTGTGGATGAGCTGCACTACCTGAGCCACTTGTGTGGGTTGTAGACTCCGTCTCATGCTACCACTGAGTGAAACCACCGCCAGCATTCAAAGTGAGCCAAAAATCAACATCAGCCAGGAAGCATAGGACTGAGAAGTTGGTCTGTGGTCACCACCTGCAGTAACTCACTCCTTTATTGGGTCTTGGCACTTACATCTTGTCTTGCTATTGCCTATAATTTCCACCTTTTGTCTATTCCATTTCCACTAACAGCTCCAGCTGTCAGGAAATTTTAACTTCTGATTCAACTCAGTGGTTGGCTTCACTTAGACGTGGACAGTTTTGATTTCACAGAAGTGCTGCAATTTGTGCCACTTGTGAGTATCATCAGTTGTGTTGTTTAAGTCTCGTTCCCTTTACTAAGATTTTTTTGAACGCAGTGTTATATATTTACAGTTTGAAGTCGGAAGTTTCATAACACCTAGGTTTGGCAGTCATTCAAAACTCATTTTCAACCACTCCACAAAATTTCTTGTACACAACTATCCCAGACTTTTGCACCAAGACTCGGTTAAAGGGCGACATCTACTGTTCTGGCATGAACACATATATTTTTACTCACAATTGTTTCAACAGACAGATTTATTTCAACTGCTATAATTCCACTGTATTCACAATACATGACGTGGGTCAGAAGCTTTACATTACACTGAAGGTTGATGTGCATCTTTTACAGAGCTTGCCGGAAATACCAGGAAAATGATTTGTTATGACTTAGAAGGTTCTGATAGCCGCTCAATTACATCATTGTTAGAGTCATTGAGAGGATTGTACCTTGATGTATTTGTCAAAGGCCTACCTTAAAAAACTCAGTGCCTCTTGTTGCTTACATCATATGGGAAAATCAAAAGAAATCAGCCAAGAACCTCCAGAAAAGAAATTTGTTAGACTCCACAAACTCTTGCGTTCATCCGGAGACGCAAATTCCAAGCCTGAATTTTACCACATTATTCATCTACAAACAATAGCTACCTACACAGTTAAAACACCGAGGACCACGCAGCCGTCATACCCGCTCGAGAAGGACGACTGTGCTCTTGATCTCCTAGACATGAACGTACTTTGCGTGCCGAAAATGCTGCAAAATCAATCCCCAGAAACAACAAGCAAAGGACCATGGTGAAGATGGCTGGAAGGAAACAGGTACAAACATATCTATATCCACAGTAAACGAGTCCTTATGATCGATCATAGGCTTGAAAGGCCGCCCTCAGCAAGGAAGAAGCCACTTTACTCCAAAACCGCCATAAAAAAAGCCAAGACTACGGTTTGCAAACTGCACTGGGGACAAAGATTCGTACAAAAAATAGAACTCTTTGGCATAATGACCATTGTTGTGTTTGAAGGAAAAAGGGAGGCTTGCAAGCCGAAGAACACCATCTCAACCGTGAAGCAGTGGGGGTGGCAGCATCATGTTGTGGGGGTGCTTTGCTGCAGGAGGACTGCGTGCACTATCATAAAATAGATGCATCATGAGGCAGGAAATTATGTGGTGAATTTGATTAGAAGCAGATATCCTCAGACAGTCAGTCAGGAAGTTTAAAGCCTTGGTTCACAATGGGTCTTCCAAAATGGACCAATGACCCCAAGCATTACTTCCAAGTTTGTGGGGCAATGGGGCTTGAGGACAAACAAGTCAAGGTTATTGGAGTGGCCATTCACAAGGCCCTGACCTCAATCCTATAAGAAAATGTTGTGGGCAGAACTGAAAAAGCGTGTGCGAGCAAGGGAGTCCTACAAGACCTGACTTTCAGTTAGCACAAGCTCTGTCAGGAGGAATGGGCCAAAATTCACCCAACTTATTAATGGAAGCTTGTGGAATGCTACCCGAAACGTTTGACCCAAGTTAAACAATTTACAGGCAATGCTACCAAATACTAACAGAGTGTATGTAAACTTCTGACCCACTGGGAATGTGATGAAAGAAATAAAAGCTGAAATAAATCATTCTCTCTACTATTATTCTGACATTTCACATTCTTAAAATAAAGTGGTGATCCTAACTGACCTAAGACAGGGACTTTTTACTAGGATTAAATGTCAGGAATTGTGAAAAACTGAGTTTAAATGTATTTGGCTAAGGCGTATGTAAACTTCCGACTTCAACTGTACATTGTTTGAAGTACAATTGACCAACATAGGGTAGCTACCATAGTAGCTGGAAAACCTTGGTAGAGCATGGGTGGAATAGGCATTGTGGTGCTCATGTGAATTTCCATTCTCTTCAGACTAGTTTAAACATAGTTTTGTTGTTTTCCATGGTTTTAAAACCCGGAAGGTGATTTTCATGAAAGGTGCAAACAGCGGTCCGTTTTTAATAATGCCTGGTAGGCTACTTAGATATCATAGCGGAGCTGTGATTAATATGAGCAGCTGAAAATAAATATAACAGGACTTATTTCCCTCCACACATCAACCACTGTTTGAGAGGCTCCCATTGCCAGACAGGTGATTTTCTGTCCAAACTCTGTATGCCATGGGCTCTTCAACCTTGTTCCTGCAGCTAACCAGTGGGAAACCAAGTCAATTACGTTCAGGAACATTGATAGTAACATCTTTTAATAACAAAACATATTTCACTAAACTGTTGACAGCCYCTCTGAGTGCTCGAGAACGGAATAAAGGAGAGAGAGTACAAGTACAATTACAAATTCACTATAATTGTTAGCTAACAGTACGCCACCCTGCACAATCAATGAACCAAAAGCATGGCCTGGGGCTATACGTCCTCCCCCAGACTCATTGATAGACATCGTGGAGCGTAGCATAAGGTAACCAGTCCATCCAGTATGCATAATGATATATCCATAGTCAAAGGTGATTACTCAAATTAAATCAGTTTAGTTGTATGTTTCTCTGCCGTGCGTAATATGCAGTAGGCTATGTATTGTATAACGGCACAAGCATAATTTTAATTCAGTTCAGTTCAGTTCAGTTATTTTTGGCWTGGGCTCATAAGCCTTCGCTCCAACATGCATATGGGTGTTGTGAATGAATCGTCGCATTTGAAAGCGCTGTCCGTTTCGTTGTGTTTGGCTTTGAAACAACATTAAAACAACYGTGTTCTCCACTCTGTTTCAACCTGTTGTTAAACTTCTTACTTCAAATTGTTCATCACAGTGAAGTGAGTTTTAAAGGCACGATACTGCTTTGATGAAAGGTGTTTGATGTGATTTTGGACTGCATTTGCATTGATGTCAGAGTGGTTAGAGGAACAATAGAGCCCTGAGTACCAGGCCATAAGGACCTGATGAAGGGACAATAGAGCCCTGAGTACCAGGCCATTAGGACCTGATGGAGGGACAATAGAGCCCTGAGTACCAGGCCA
>NW_019943267.1:11407-19355 GCF_002910315.2 Salvelinus sp. IW2-2015 | reverse complement strand
ATGCTCCTGTATAACATTTGAGTATACAGTTTCGTATGGACTGTGTCAAAAGCGTTTCACAAAGGATGCTGGTCGCATGTTGATCAATGCTTCCCACTGTTTGTGACAAGTTGGGCTGAATTGATCCACCAACCCAAAGGTACATTCTTAATACCATGGGAAAATTGTTGTACGTGAAAACTCAACCAGTTTCTGGACACCGGTTGTGCCTGGGCACCTACTCCATTCCCTTTAAAAGGCACATAAATATTTAGGTCTTGCCCATTCACCCTCAATAACACACCTACATAATCAATGTCTCAAGGCTTAAAATCATTTCTTAACCCGTCTCCTCCCTTCATCTTACACTGATTGAAGTGGATTTAACAAGTGACACCAATAAGTGATCATAGCTTTCACCTGGATTCACCTGGTCAGTCTGTCAGGAAAGAAATCAAATCAAATCAAATCAAATTTTATTTAGTCACATACACATGGTTAGCAGATGTTAATGCGGAGTGTAGCGAAATGCTTGTGCTTCTAGTTCCGACAATGCAGTAATAACAACAAGTAATCTAACCTAACCAATTCCACAACTACTACCGTATACACACAAGTGTAAAGGGATAAAGAATATGTACATAAAGATATATGAATGAGTGATGGTACAGAACGGCATAGGCAAGATGCGTAGATGGTATAGAGTACGGTATATACATATGAGATGAGTACTGTAGGGTATGTAAACATAAAGTGGCATAGTTTAAAGTGGCTAGGTGGGACATGTATTACATAAAGATGGTAAGATGCAGTAGATGATATAGAGTACAGTATATACATATACATATGAGATGGGTAATGTAGGGTATGTAAACATTATATTAAGTGGCATTGTTTAAAGTGGCTAGTGGTAACATTTTTACATAATTTCCATCAATTCCCATTTTTAAAGTGGCTGAGTTGAGTCAGTATTTGGCAGCGGCCGCTAAATGTTAGTGGTGGCTGTTTAAACATCTGATGGCCTTGAGATAGAAGGTTTTTTCAGTCTCTCGGTCCCTGCTTTGATGCACCTGTACTGACCTCGCCTTCTGGATGATAGCGGGGTGAACAGGCAGTGGCTTGGGTGGTTTTTCCTTGATGATCTTTATGGCCTTCCTGTGACATCGGGTGGTGTAGGTGTCCTGGAGGGCAGGTAGTTTGCCCCCGTGATGCGTTCTGCAGACCTCACTACCCTCTGGAGAGCCTTACGGTTTGTGGGCGGAGCAGGTTGCGTACCAGGCGGTGATTACAGCCCGACAGGATGCTCTCGATTGTGCATCTGTAGAAGTTTGTGAGTGCTTTTGGTGACAAGCCGAATTTCTTCAGCCTCCTGAGGTTGAAGAGGCGCTGCTGCGCATTCTTCACAACGCTGTTCTGTGTGGGTGGACCAATTCGTTTGTCCGTGATGTGTACACCGAGGAACTTAAAACTTTCCACCTTCTCCACTACTGACCCGTCGATGTGGATAGGGGGGTGCTCCCTTGCTGTTTCCTGAAGTCCACAATCATCTCTTTGTTTTGTTGACGTTGAGTGTGAGGTAATTTTCCTGACACCACACTCCGAGGGCCCTCACCTCCTCCCTGTAGGCCGTCTCGTCGTTGTTGGTAATCAAGCCTACCACTGTAGTGTCATCCGCAAACTTGATGATTGAGTTGGAGGCGTGCATGGCCACGCAGTCGTGGGTGAACAAGGAGTACAGGAGAGGGCTCAGAACGCCACCCTTGTGGGGCCCCAGTGTTGAGGATCAGCGGGGTGGAGATGTTGTTACCTACCTCACCACCTGGGGCGGCCCGTCAGGAAGTCCAGGACCCAGTTGCACAGGCGGGGTCGAGACCCAGGGTCTCGAGCTTTGATGACGAGTTTGGAGGGTACTTGCGTGTTAAATGCTGAGCTGTAATCGATGAACAGCATTCTCACATTGGTATTCCTCTTGTCCAGATGGGTTAGGGCAGTGTGCAGTGTGGTTGCGATTTGCGTCGTCCTGTGGACCTATGGGTCGGTAAGCAATTGGAGTGGGTCTAGGGTGTCCGGTAGGGTGGAGGTGATTGGTCCTTTGACTAGTCTCTCAAAGCACTTCATGATGACGGAAGTGAGTGCTACGGGGCGGTAGTCGTTTAGCTCAGTTACTTTAGCTTTCTTGGGAACAGGAACAAATGGTAGGCCCTCTTAATTGAAGCATGTGGGACAGAGACTGGGATAAGGATTGATTGAATATGTCCGTTAAACACACCAGCCAGCTGGTCTGCGCATGCTCTGAGGACGTGGCTGGGAATGCCGTCTGGGCCTGCAGCCTTGCGAGGGTTAACACGTTTAAAATGTTTTACTCACCTCGGCTGCAGTGAAGGAGACCCGCAGGTTTTGTAGCGGGCCGTGTCAGTGGCACTGTATTGTCCTCAAAGCGGGCCAAAAAAGTTATTTAGCCTGTCTGGGAGCAAGACATCCTGGTCCGCGACGGGGCTGGTTTTCTTTTTGTAATCCGTGATAGACTGTAGACCCTGCACATACCTCTTGTGTCTGAGCTGTTGAATTGCGACTCTATTTTGTCTCTGTACTGGGACTTTAGCCTGTTTGATTGCCGTTGCGGAGAGAATAGCTACACTGTTTGTAATACGGTCATGTTTCCGGTCACTTGCCCTGGTTAAAAGCAGTGGTTCGCGCCTTTCAGTTTCACGCGAATGCTTGCCGTCAATCCACGGTTTCTGGTTTGGGAATGTTTTAATCGTTGCTGTGGGTACGACATCGTCAATGCACTTCCTAATAAACTCGCTCACCGAATCAGCATATTCGTCAATGTTGTTGTTGGACGCAGTGCGGAACATATTCCAATCCGCGTGATCGAAGCAGTCTTGAAGCGTGGAATCAGATTGGTCGGACCAGCGTTGAACAGACCTGAGCGCGGGAGCTTGTTGTTTTAGTTTCTGTTTGTAGGCTGGAATCAACAAAATGGAGTCGTGGTCAGCTTTTCCGAAGGAGGGCGGGGAGGGCCTTATATGCGTCGCGGAAGTTAGTATAACAATGATCCAGGGTTTTACCAGCCCTGGTAGCACAATCGATATGCTGATAGAATTTAGGGCGTTTTGTTTTTAGATTAGCCTTGTTAAAATCCCAGCTACGATGAATGCAGCCTCAGAGTGTGTGGTTTCCAGTTTACAAAGAGTCAGATAAAGTTCGTTTATCTTGGGGGGAATATATACGGCTGTGATTATGATCGAAGAGAATTCCCTTGGTAGTAATGCGGTCGACACTTGATTGTGAGGAGTTCTAGATCAGGTGAACAGAATGACTTGAGTTCCTGTGTGTTGTTATGATGATCACACCACGTCTCGTTAATCATAAGGCATACCCCCCGCCCCCTCTTCTTACCAGAAGATGTATGTTTCTGTCGGCGCGATGCGTGAAGAAACCAGCTGGCTGCACCGACTCCGTTAGCGTCTCTTGAGTTAGCCATGTTTCCGTGAAAGCAGAGCACGTTGCAATTCCTGATGTCTCTCTGGAATGTTACCCGTGCTCGGATTTCATCAACCTTATTGCAAGAGACTGGACATTGGCGAGTAGTATGCTAGGGAGTGGAGCGCGATGTGCCCGTCTCCGAAGCCTGACCAGAGACCGCTACGTTTGCCCCTTTTACGGCGTCGCATAGGGTCGCCGGACTGGGATCAGATCCATTGTATTGGGTGGAAGGCAAAACACTGGATCCGTTTCGGGAAAGTCATATTCCTGGTAGGAACGATGGTGAGTTGACGTTAATCGTATATTCAGTAGTTCCTCCCGACTGTATGTAATGAAACCTAAGATTACCTGGGGTACCGATGTAAGAAATAACACATAAAAAAACAAAATACTGCATATTTTCCAAGGAACGCGAAGCGAGGCGGCCATCTCGGTCGGCGCCGGAAGTAGGAAAGTAGGAAGAGCAGGTGTTCTTAATGTTTTGTACACTCAGTGGTCGTCATGGTGTAACGGTATTCGTCGTCTGAAGAAGAGGAATCATCGGACCAAAGCGCAGCGTGGTAAGCGTTCATGCTYGTTTTATTAAAACTGAACACTATAACAAAAATAAACAAGAGAATAACCGAAACAGTCCTGCAAGGTGAAAACACTAAACAGAAATTAACTACCCACAAAAACAATGTGGGAAAAAGAGCTACCTAAGTATGGTTTCCAATCAGAGACAACAATAGACAGCTGTCCCTGATTGAGAACCATACCCGGCCAAAACAAAGAAATACAAAAACATAGAAAAAAGAACATAGAATGCCCACCACAAATCACACCCTGACCAAACCCAAAATAGAGACATAAAAAGCTCTCTACGGACAGGGCGTGACACATGGTTATATCTTCTCGTGTAACCGTGACGACCTCTGGTCCTTTACTTCAAGATCTCTTTCTCAAGCGTATTGACCACAGCTGTAAAATGTCGTTGGGTCGGGAATCGATCATTAAACTACCCTCACCGAAGAACAGATGTTACACCCACAGAGAATGGCTTGCCTCGCAGATGAAACGCTGCCCGGAGACGGACGGGACAAAATACTTACAGTAGAAGTCACATACTGTATAACTGCAATAAAATGCAAATTAATTACTTAAAAATCATACAATGTGATTTTCTGGATTTTTGTTTTAGATTCCGTCTCTCACAGTTGAAGTGTACCTATGATAAAACAATTACAGACCTCTACATGCTTTGTAAGTAGGAAAACCTGCAAAATCGGCAGTGTATCAAATACTTGTTCTCCCCACTGTATATATATATATATATATATATAGATGAAGACTGGTGATGTCATACAGTGTGGTTTAATGCGGATATAGCTTTAGCTTCAAACTGTGTGCTAAAGAGATTGATGAAAGCAATACAGTACGGCATCTGATAATGGAGAGCTTTACCAATCCTCGATAGCAGCATCTTTTTTTKGGGGGGGGGGGGGTCTATGACTCCACAACCACTACCATGACACCTACACATCACTGTTGCACCTATTACAGTGTTAGATCAGGACCAAACATAGTATTTACAGGAATCGCCATTCCTAGCAGACTTTGTGTGACCCTTTTAACCTTTAACCAGTTAGCCTACTGTCAATGTGGTGTCTCGTCCATCAATTATAAAGATGATGCATTTATTTTTCTCCAGAATCTGTYATGTAGCAAGACAACGATCCAAAACACACAATCAAGTATACATGAAAATGGGCATAAAGCAAAAAATTTGACGTTTTGGAATGGCATAGTCCAGACCAAAACGCCAGTAGAGATGTGGCAGGACTTGAAACGAGCAGTTCATGCTTGAAAACMCACAAATGTTGCCGAGTTAAAGCAATTCTGCATGGAAGAATGGGCCAAAATTCCTCCACAGAGATGTGAGAGACTGATCAACAAAATATGCCAAAGTAGAGTACATTTGAAAGGGTCAAATACTTTTTCACAGCATTCCACATATCATTCAGAAGTAAAAGATTTTATCCAAAAGCATGCACACTGCACACATTTTTCATATGGGTAGCCACATAAAACCACTTCATCAAATAAGCTATATAAACAAAAGTATGTGRACACCCCTTCAAATGAGTGGATTCGGCTATTTCAGCCACACCCATGTATAAAATCGAGCACGAAGCCATGCAATCTCCATAGACAAACATTGACAGTATAATGGCCTTGTTGAAGAGTTCAGTGATTTTCAAAAGTGGCACCGTCATAGGGATGTCACCTTTCCAACTAGTCAGTTCTTAACATTTCTGGCCTGCTAGAGCTGCCCCCTGGTTTGGAGGGACTCACACCATATGACGGTGCAACTTTTGAAAAATCACTGAAAAGCTGATTCTCTAATATTCATTGGGAGGGGGGGGTCTTAGTGACTCCACACACTACCATGAGGCCATTATACTGTCAATGTTTGTCTATGGAGATTGCATGCTTCGTGCTCACACCGATTTTATCCGATGGGTCGTGGTACTACGCATTCACTGCTTGAGCCAACCTCATTTGAAGGGGTGTCTTCACATTATTCTATCTAGTTTGTGTTTATGATAATCAAGGGACTTCATATAAACTCGAAATGTAAGTAGGTTTTTATTGAGCATGGGCATATCCCGCATCATTGACACACCTAGCAAGATGTGCTCGCATCATGTGGGTCGATACCACTTTTAACGCCTCTCTACACTTCCTAAGTTTTATTGTCTCTACTCTGTCAATTTGTTGTGGTGTCTCGTCTCATTATCAATATTATAAGATGATGGAATAAAATCTGCTATTTATATTTATTTTTCTTCTGAATGATATGCTATAGATGATGATTGACTTGTTGAAAACAAGAAAGACTATCGGATCCCTCAATATACAACCCTAATCAAGTAATATTCAACATGAAAGTAATCGGGCATAACTGACTCTAAATGAAATTTTGATCGGGCTATTTGGAATGGGCAATAGTCCCCAGATAAACCCAAAAACGTTTTGTTTGATAGTCTCACGTCCACCCAGGTAGAGTGTGGGGCCAAGGACTTGAAACGAGCAAAGTTCAATGCTTGAAAACACACAGTCATGTTGCCACGTCTCCTGGAGAGTTGAATTTTTTTTGGAACGGCCAATTCTTCTTCCAGCATGGCAAGAATGAGGGAACCTATGACTTTAAATTACCTCGGCCACACGAGATGATGCGATATAGAGTATCTGTGATTTCAACTCATACACAAATATGGCCTAACAGTTAGAGTACATTTGAAGGGCTCTTTTTTTCACAGCATTCCACATATCATTCAGAAGTAAAAGATTTATCCAAAAGCATGCACACTGCACACATTTTCTATGGGAGCCACATAAAACACTTCATCAAATAAGCTATATAAACAAAAGTATGTGAACACCCCTTCAAATGAGTGGATTCGGCTATTTCAGCCACACCCATGTATAAAATCGAGCACGAAGCCATGCAATCTCCATAGACAAACATTGACAGTATAATGGCCTTGTTGAAGAGTTCAGTGATTTTCAAAAGTGGCACCGTCATAGGGATGTCACCTTCCAACTAGTCAGTTCTTAACATTTCTGGCCTGCTAGAGCTGCCCCCTGGTCAACTGTAAGTGCTGTTATTGTGAAGTGGAAACGTCTAGGAGCCAAACGGCTTAGCTGCTAAGTGGTAGGCCACACAAGCTCACAGAACGGGGCCGCAGAGTGCTGAAGAGAGAGTAGCACGTAGAAATCATCTGTCCTCGGTTGAAGACTCACTACCGAGTACTATACTGCCCCTGGAAGCAGCAAGAAATATGCGTGTGGAGCTTCATAAAATGGGCCGAACAGCCACACACAAGCCTAAGAGCACCATGCACAATGCCAAGTGTCGGCTGGAGTGGTGTAAAGCTCGCCTCCAGAGATGGTTTGTCGAGATCGGTGTGGAAGAACTTGACTGGCCTGCACAGAGCCCTGACCTCATCCCCATCAAACATCTTGGGATGAATAGAAAGACGACTACGAGCCAGGCCTAAGTCGCCCAACATCAGTGCCCGACTTCACTAATGCTCTTGTGAAGCAAGTTCCCCGCAGCAATGTTCCAACATCTAGTGGAAAGACTCCCAGAAGAGTGGAGGCTGTTATAGCAGCAATGTTCCAACATCTAGTGGAAAGCCTTCTCAGAAGAGTGGAGGCTGTTACAGCAGCAATGTTCCAACATCTAGTGGAAAGCCTTCCAGAAGAGTGGAGGCTGTGTAGCAGCAATGTTCCAACGTCTAGTGAAAGCCTTCCAGAAGAGTGGAGGCTGTTTAGCAGCAATGTTCCAACATCCTAGAAATGGAAAGCTTCCCAGAAGAGTGGAGGCTGTTATAGCAGCATCCAATTGAGAACGCCTGAGGTGGGCTATGGCGGGGGCCAACTCCATATTAATGCCCATTGATTTTGGAACATGAGATGTTTCGACGAGCAGGTT
>NW_019943267.1:9263-11382 GCF_002910315.2 Salvelinus sp. IW2-2015 | reverse complement strand
CAACTGTAAGTGCTGTTATTGTGAAGTGGAAACGTCTAGGAGCAACAACGGCTTAGCTGCTAAGTGGTAGGCCACACAAGCTCACAGAACGGGGCCGCAGAGTGCTGAAGAGAGTAGCACGTAGAAATCATCTGTCCTCGGTTGAAGACTCACTACGAGTACTATACATGCCCCTGGAAGCAGCAAGAAATATGCGTGTGGAGCTTTCATAAAATGGGCCGAACAGCCACACACAACCCTAAGAGCCACCATGCACAATGCCAAGTGTCGGCTGGAGTGGTGTAAAGCTCGCCTCAGAGATGGTTTGTCGGAGATCGGTGTGGAAGAACTTGACTGGCCCTGCCACAGAGCCCTGACCTCATCCCCATCAAACATCTTTGGGATGAATAGAAACGACGACTACGAGCCAGGCCTAAGTCGCCCAACATCAGTGCCCGACTTCACTAGCTCTTGTGAAGCAAGTTCCCCGCAGCAATGTTTCCAACATTCTAGTGGAAAAGCCTCCCAGAAGGTGGAGGGCTGTTTATAGCAGCAATGTTCCAACATCTAGTGGAAAGCCTTCTCAGAAGAGTGGAGGCTGTACAGCAGCATGTTCCAACATCTAGTGGAAGCTTCCAGAAAGTGGAGGCTGTGTAGCAGCAATGTTCCAACGTCTAGTGGAAAGCCTTCCCAGAAGAGTGGAGGCTGTTATAGCAGCAATGTTCCAACATCTAGTTAGCAGGTTTCCACATACTTTTGGTCATGTAGTGTATAAAGCCACATGACCACATCTACTGGGGAACCAAGTAATGAACTAAAAAACCTGGTGAAAATGATGGTCCTTACTCTAAACACCCCTCTCATGTCCTGACTCAACCTCACCCCGCTCCTGTCCTGACTCCAACCTCACCCCTCTCCTGTCCTGACTCCAACCTCACCCCTCACTTGTCCTGACCCAACCTCATCCCTCTCTTGTCCTGACTCAACCTGACCCCTCTCTTGTCCTGACTCAACCTCATCCCTCTCCTGTCCTGACTCAACCTGACCCCTCTCCTGTCCTGACTCTAACCTCACCCCTCTCCTGCTCTGACTCTAACCTCACCCCTTTCCAGTTCTGACTGACTCTAAATTCACCCCTCTCCTGTCATACACCATTCCCCAAACAAACCAAGGTTTCACCTCTCTGTGACACTCCAGACCAGGTCCAAACAAAATAGAACCGAGACAGACAGCAGGACCTGTCCCTGTTAGTTAGGTCCCTGGGTGATGTGGTCCGGAAGCCTGTCCTCAGAGACACAAACACAACCTGTAATTTGATGCAGAGTACGGCTCACGGGGGACCAAGACAAATACACAAGTCAACTTAAAGACAGCCATGCACCAGGGGAGTGGAGAAGCTGCTATAAACTACAGGCTTTATAGAGGCCAGGCTGAGAGGGGACTACAGGAAAACAACAATAATCAAACGTTCTCTAAATAAAAATAGCAGTAGGATGTTTCCACACCACACAGCGATCATCGTAACACAGTTCTGAATGTACGGGGTAAGTCAGCAGGATTGTCCCCTTGTCGGTCTATGGAGGTGATGAATGAGACGCAGAAGACCTGCAGTTCAACCCGAATCATCAGAATTRCCTATTGTCCTCCAGGCAGGAAAGACCTTGGTGACCGTCCCAGTGCCCGTCGTGAATTTTACAGAGAAAACACACTGTCTATAGTTTTTATTCTCTCTACATGAGCACACAGCCTGTGTGTGTTGTCCTTCCTCTATGAACAATCAGTATTGACACAGTATAGCACGTCAAGTGCTATAGTTCAAAGAACTGACCCTCATCTCTTATCTGTGATTCTCTGAGGTCTCTAAACCTCTAGGCGCTTAGGAAATACCTACGAGTTATCTGAGGTACTCTAAACTCTGGCGTTGTAGGGAAATCACCTACGAGTTATCTGAGGTACTCAAACTCTGGTTGTAGAAATCACCTACGAGTATATCTGAGGTACTCAAACTCTGGTGTAGGGGAATCACTACGATTATCTGAGGTACTCTAAACTCTGGGTTGTAGGGGAATCACCTACGAGTTATCTGAGGTACTCTAACTCTGGTTGTAGAAATCACTACGATACTGAGGATCTCTCACTT
>NW_019943267.1:0-1490 GCF_002910315.2 Salvelinus sp. IW2-2015 | reverse complement strand
GGGGGGGTAGAGGAATCACCTATGAATTCTCCTAAACTCTGGGCTGTAGAGGAATGACCTTGGAGTTATTTTTGTTATTTTTCTAAATTAAATGGCTCTCTAATTTACACTCTTCCCAGAGAGAGAGAGAGAGAGAGAGAGAGAGACAGCCACACGTGTACAAGACCTTGACCCTAGCTAGACTTCTTGATCCCTGCATCATGAGTCCAGCATAAACCTGCTAAGCACATAAACAGGTGTAGGATCACCAAAGTATCCAAATCAGTAAACTCCATCTCCCATGATTCCCCAACAGTGTGACAGTGTTCAAACTCCATCTCCCATGATTTCCCAACAGTGTGACAGGGCGCAGTCGAGCGGGTCACTTTTGCCAAGTCGGTGACAAAGTGTGTTCCATTCTGGGGATAAAATAGTCAGACTTGCTTCTACATTTCAACTGCATGTGATTAAAAGGTCATGAAGTTCTGATTGCAGTCGACTGCAAGTTTCCAAATGCATTGTAAATTCATCTCCCATAATGGCCCAGCAGAAAAAGCCATTTTAATTGAAATTAAGAACCGACGTCTCCAATAGAAATCTCTGATCACGGAGCCGATGTCATGGCGAGGTAGTCACCGGAAAGTATTCAGACCCTTTGACTTTTTTCCAGATTTTGTTACGTTACAGCCTTATTCTAAAATGGATTATGTATTTTTTTTTCTCATCAATCTACACACAATACCCCATAATGACAAAATCAAAAACAGGTTTTTAAAGATGTTTGCAAATGTATTAAAAATTTAAAACGGAAATATCAAATTGACATAAGTATTCAGACCTTGAGTTTTTGTTGAAACACGTTCGGGAGCGATTACAGCCTCGAGTATTCTTGGGTATGACGCTACAAGCTTGGCACACCTTTATTTGTGGAGTTTCTCCCATTCTTCTCTGCAGATCCTCTCAAGCTCTGTCAGGTTGGATGGGGAGCGTTACTGAACAGGTATTTGCAGGTCTCTCCAGAAATGTTCAATCGGGTTCAAGTCCTGCCTCTGGCTCGGCCACTTAAGGACATTCAGACAGAAACTTTTTTTTCCGAAGCGCGACTTGCATTGTCTGTTGGCTGTGTGCTTGAGGGTGCCATTGACGGTGTCTGGAAGGTGAAGCTTGCGCCCACGGTCTGAGGTCTAGGCGCTCTGGAGGCAGGTTTTCATAAGGATCTCTCTGTACTTTGCTCCATTCATCTTTCCCTCTGGTCTGATAGATCTCCCAGTTTCGCTGAGAAGAAACATCGCCCAATGCATGATGCGGCCACCTGACCAGGCTTCCTCGTAGGGATGGGGCCTGCGTTTCCTTCCAGAAATGACGCTGTGGCATTCAGGCAAAGAGTTTCCAATTCTTTGGTTTCTGCAGACAGAGAATCTTGTGTTCTGATGATTGCTGAGAGTCCTTAAGCAGGCTGTAATGTGTCCTTTTACTGGGAGTGGTTCCGTCTGGCCCACTCTAACCATAAA
>NW_019943266.1:145521-154163 GCF_002910315.2 Salvelinus sp. IW2-2015 | reverse complement strand
AATAAGGTGAATACAACATCAATGGGTACTCATTAGGTCACACCAACAATAACAGCGCGCTACATATAGGTAAATGTTACTATATCACAGGGGCAAATAGGTTGACTACAAATCCACCACTGAGTACGCATTTACAAGACTATGGTAAATACAATCACAGCGCGCGCATCACTTCAAAGTGTGTGAAATACAATCACTAGGGCAAAATAAGGTCAATATTCACTCTATCAAGTGGCCCGAGCCAACCGTCTGTGATCATCAACAATTCTACTCAGGGTGCAAATCGCAAGCTAGGAATACAAATCACAGGGCATATAGGTGAATACAATAAACACGGGCATATAGGTGAATACAAATCACAGGGGCAATTAGGTGATAAATCACATGGGGCAAATAGGTAAATACAGATCAATCAGGGGCATATAGGTGAATCACAATCCCGGGGCAAATAGGTCAATTATAATCACAGGGCAAATAGGTGAATACAATCACAGGGGCACAATAGGTGAATCAATCACAGGGGCAAACTAGGTGAATCAAGTCACATGGGGCAAATCGGTGAATATAATCACTCGGGGCAAGCACTTAATCGTGTACATATCACATTCACAGGCCGCGCAAATAGGAGTGACATAGCTAATATACAGTCGGACATATTCAGTGTGCCACTCCAATCAACAGGGGCAAATAGTGAAGTACAATCACAGGGGCATATAAGTGAAAATAATCAAGGGGCATATCGGTGAAAATAAATCACAGGGGCAAATAGGTGAATATAATCACAGGGGCATAGTGAATACAATCACAGGGGCAATATGTGAATACAATCAAGGGCATATAGGTGATACATCACAAGGGGCCTATAGGTTGAATACAACACAGGGCAAATAGGTGAATATAATCACAGGGGCATATAGGTGCAATTACAATCAACAGGGGAAATAGGTTGAATACAATACAGGGGAAATAGGTGAATACAATCACAGGGCAAATAGGTAATTACAATCAAGGGGCATGATAGGTGAATACCACAAGGGCCTATAGTGAATACAATCACAGGGGCAAATAGGTGAATATAATCACAGGGGCATATAGGTTGAATACAATCACAGGGGCAAATAGGTGATACAATTATCAAGGGGCAAATAGTGAATACCATCACAGGGGCAATAGGTGCTACAATACGGGGGCACATAGGTGAATATAATCACAGGGGGCAAAGTACGGTGAAGTACAATCACAGGGCAAATCGGTGAATACAATCACAGGGGCATATAGGTGAAATAGCCAATACAGGGGCATATTAGGTGAATACCAATCACAGGGGCAAATAGGTGAATATAATCACAGGGGCATATAGGTGAATACAATACACCAGGGGCATAGGTGAATATAATCCAGGGGCATAATCGGTGATACATCACGAGGGGCAAATAGGTGAATACAGATTCACAGGGGCAAATAGGTGAATACAATCACTAGGGGCAAATAGGTGAATATTAATCACAGGGGCATATAGGTGGAATACAATCACAGGGGCAAATAGGTGATTCACAATCACAGGGGCTAAAAGGTGAGATTAATCACAGGGGCATAATAGGTGGAATACAATCACAGGGGCAAATGGTGATATAATCAAGGGGATATAGGTGACGATCAGATCACATGGGGCAATAGGTGAATATATCACAACGTACTAGGGGCAAATAGGTTGATATACAATAAGGGCAAATTACACTGTCGCATTGAACTCCCTCCACGAAGTATACACCGGGCATATAGGTGAATACAATCACCTCTAACTAGGGGCCATATAGGTGAACCTACAACAATCGCTAAATCTGCAGAACCGGTTAAAATAGGTCAATACTATAATCAGCGCTTGAGCTCTATTTCGATTGAATACCACACTCTACATGACTAGGCGGCATATAGGTGATATCACTTACTCTCCACAGGCGACGCTAAATAGGTGGACTCATCTATCCTTAATACCACCGGTAGGCAAACTATGCGTGAATACTCACATTTACAATAGGCACACCAATAGGTGACAACTACAAGATCCATAGCTGGCGATATATATAGCGTAGAATACAATCACCAGCGGGGCACATAAGGTGAATGTACTAAATATCAATGGGCGCATATATAGGCTCTGATTACAATCACAGGGGCCATATCACGGCTGAATGATCACCATCACAGGGGCAACTATAGGTCCAATATAATACAGGGGTCAATCATTCGAATGTGAATACAACTCACCAGGAGAAGCATATCATAACGGTTGAAATACAATCAATGGAGCTATTAGCGATTCAATAACACCACTTCATCTCTACCGGTGGCCATAACTAGGTGAATACAATCACAGGGGCATTAATCTCGAATTCCAACATCCACAGGCACGGATCGTCTATGGCTTACACCTTTACCAATCACCGGCGGCATATGTATAGTGCAATATACATCCACATTCAATCGCCACACGCTACCCTCCACTTCATCCCCACGAGAGGCATAATCGGTGAATACAATCACAGGGCATATAGGTGAATACTAAACTTAAATAGGGGCATATCACGGTACAATATAAATCACGATGCGGACTATAGGTTGAATACCCTCACCATTCAGTGCATATAACACCTGCAATACATACTCACATGGGGTCATAACCTAGGTAATTATAATGACAGGGGCATATAGGTGAATCAATCATCCACGCCGGGCAAATGGTGAATTCATTACCAATCACAGTGGGCACTATAGGCTGAATACAATCACAGCGGCGCCAAATACACGTCCACCTTCATCTAGTGTCTAGTAATACAATCACGGGGCAAATAGGTGAATACCAAATTACAACAGGAAACCGGAAATAGGTGAATACATAACAACACAGGCATGATAGGCTGAATCACAATCAACAGGGCGCAATATAGGTTGAAAAAATCCACAATCCCACAGGCGGCAAATTAGGCGCTGATTACAATCACAACAAAAAGCAGAAATATTGTCTTTGTTGCTGATGGCAGCAAGATCATTAACCAGTACTGCAAGAGTGCATGTAGTGAGAGGTTCGTTACCGTGGTTCCAGAAGTCGGGGGAGGGTGGTGAAGGCATATCAGAATTCGATACACATTTAACAGGCCGTGCAGATAAAAGCAAAAGTAAGGGGCAACACAGCAAAGATAGAAGATGTGACCCAGAGGTATGGAAACTAAGAATTATAGATAAACTGAAATCAGGGAGGGAAAGGTAGAGAATCGGTGAGGGAGATAGGAGAGAGAAGAGGGAGGATAGAGAGAGAGAAGGTGAGAATGAGAGAGAAGAGGCAGGGAGCAATGGAACATGAGAGAGAGAAATAAATAAGAAGCAGAGGAAATATGGGATGAGGAGAGGAAGAGAGAGAGGATAACGCAATTCACAGAGGGAGAGAGAGAGGAGGAGTAGGAGAAGAGAGAGAGAAGGGCAGGGAGAGGGCAGAAGAAAAAACTAGGTGAAAGTGCATCAAGGGAGATAGAGGGAGCGAAGATGAGAAGAGGAGAAGAGAGGAAGAAGAGTAGGCGGAGGAGGCTATAGAGAGAGCAAATAGGGACGAATACAAATCACGAGGGGAGCAAATAAGAGTGGAATAAAACAGAAATACACAGGGAGGAGGACAAAAATGAGGAGGAGGAGATGAGAGAGAGTGAATATTTAGGAGTAGCTGAGGAGGAGAAACGGACTAGGTGATGAAAGAGGAGGCGAAGTATAGGTGAATAATAACATACAATGGGGAACTGAGGGCGCAAAGATAGGTGAGAAGATAGAGATCAAGGGGCACAAAATACGATTGTTTTTGATTTAGTTCAAGAATTATTCTGCGTGCCTGATTTATTCTTTCTTTCGCTTCCTTCCATAAAGTCTTTCTATCCAATTCGCATCCTTTATCATTTTTGTGCTGAGCTGACGCGGCAATTCTTATGTATCGGTTTGCAGCGTTGAAAAACCTTCAGCCACCAAGCAGCCAGCCCTGAATCATTCTAAATTAAAGTTTTTTGTAACACACACATAATTAACATGCTATCCATGCGAGCAAATGGGTAGCTTATGCGTTCTTCTCCCCACAGCGCTTAGGATGCCCACCATGACCTGCTACCATCTCTCCCCTCTGTAATCCTCTCACTCCGCCACCACCATACTTCTTGTCTGCTAAATTATAGTACAATGTAAAAAAACAATCATTCCTTTCCCTCTGTATCTCTCCCCACCCCCATGCCTGCTACATCTCTCCCCTCTGTATCTCCGCCACCACCATACCTGTACATCTCTCCCCTCTGATATATTCTCTCCCACTCCACCATACCTGCTAATTCTCGACCCTGCTCTTGTATCTCTCACAAACAGTACCACCAAAGTACTAACTCAGATACACCTACAGTAACCACCACAGTACCACACACTTATTTGTTAACGCCACCCTTCCCTGAATCCACCTACCAAGGACACTACAGACCACCACAGACCGTACTAGTACTGCTACAAGTATACCTACCCGTACACTACAGTACTAAATACTACAGTACCACTAAGCGAGTACTACTACGAGTTATACTACAGTACTACTAACGTATTACTGAAACAAGTATTGATATTTATACAGTCACTTACAGGTACCACCACAGCCCCAGTTCCATAGTACCACTTAGTACAGTCCCCCGTCAGTTACTACTACAGTACCAACAGTACTTAAACTACCGTACTAACTGACTACAGTACTACTACAGTACCACTAAGTCCCAACTACAGTACACTAGCAGTACTCTACAGTACTACCACAGTATAGCTATAGTACTACTACAGTACCAACCACAGTACTACTACACAAGTAGCTACTCAACAGTACCTCAGTACAATTAACATTACTACATCAGTACTACTACATACCACCGGCGACAACGCTCACGTAGCCACTGTACCAGTGCAACTACCCACAACCCAGAACGCCATCTCCAGGGGCACTGGCAACCCGCCGCCAAGGACCACCACAGTACTTACTTGTAGTGGATCTCTCACAGTAATACTACAGTCACCACACAGGACAAAACACTAGAGTGACAAACATTCCTATGATACTAACGTACTTATACAAGTACCACGCCCACACAGTATAACTCAGTACCACACCGCGCTACTAATCCAGAGCCTACATTGTAGGCGATTAGTCACACTCATGGTGTTATTAGTCCTTTCCCCGGGCCCGGCTTCAGTCAGTGACTCCACTTCCACTTCTGGCCCACCAACAGTACCACCACAATCCCACACAGTACTACTACAGTATACTACAGTACCACCACAGACCACCACCCCCAACAACGAGTATTGACACAGCCCTTCAAAGTACTTACTACAGCACTAATGATGCGGTTCTTCTTGTGGTATTATAACACTTTTAAGGCAGAAGAACTGGTTAATTTGTGCGTTCGGATCCGAACCTTTTGATATAAGAATTTACTCCTAACTGTAAGCTTTTTATCTTTTACAGCCCCCACCACACAGAAGAAAAAAAAGAACGATATCAGAAATATCGCGCTGGTACCACAGTAGTACCACGTAGTAGACCACAGTACTACCCACAGTACTACTACAGGCACCAGCAGCCCACCACATGATATCTGTGTCTATTTTCTTTATTACAAATAGTTGACGATTTTAGTGACTTATGGCATGCCGCTACCTGCTGCATCAGCAACATAAGCCTATATTTCTGTACACAGTACTAATAATACCAGTAGTACCAGCAACACGATACCGAGCCAAGGAACAATCCACGTAAACAAACAAGACAAATAAGAAACACCAGAGCTGTAACTATTTACGCCATCTAGCGCCTGGACACCACAATAAGTAAAATGGCAACTCCCTATAATATTTACTTAGGGTTCTGCCACTGACCAAATGGCAATTGTGTTTTGTTTTGGAAGATTCTCCCTCTCACTTTTTTAATAATAAAAGTCAAAAAAATTTCTATCCTTTAATTATATTAATATTTATTTTGATAATTTTAAAAGTTAGAATATATTCTTCAATCATTCAAATATTTATATATCTATTCTCTAGTCCACCTCTTTCTCCCTTTCTCCCCTTCTCTCATTGTTTATCTCCCTTGCTCTTTCATCCTGCCGTCTCTTCTCGTCTCATCTCTCTCTTCTTACCTCTCTCTCTTCACCTCTCTCTCTCTCTCTCTCTCTCTCTCATCGTCTCTTCTCTCTCATCCTCTCTCTCTCAGCAACTCAGGTACCTGTTACCATTCCTCTTCATCTTCTCTCTCTCTCTCTCTCTCGTCCTCTATCTCTCTCTCTGTCCCTCATCTCATCCTCTTTCTGTCTCATCCCTTGCTTCTCTCTTCTCAAATCTCTCAGCTCTCTCATCTCTCTCTCACTCTCTATCTTCCTCACCATCTCTCTTCCCAGCCCATTCTGCATCCTGTAGCTGGGCCACATGTTCTTCTTTGGCTGTGGTAACTTTGGCTGTGGTATGATATTTTGAGCGTTACTGGTAGTAGCCACCCAGTGCTGGTTGAACCGACTGACCCGGTCACAGCAATGGGTACGGTTTATTGATCTGGGCTGCCATCAGCAACAATACGAAATTTCTTTTCTGCTTTTTTGAGCGGGTGGTTTTGTAGTGGATGAAGGTGAGCGTGGACGTGTGGGGGATGATCGGTGAGGTAGCATTATTGGGGGGAATGAAGGTGAAGGTAAGCGTGGTGGGGAGGATGAAGGTGTAGGTAGCGTGTGGGGGTGAAGGGTGGGGTAGAGTGTGGGGGATGAAGGTCGATAGGTAAGCGTGGGTGGGGAGAATTGAAGGTGAGGTAAGCGTGGGGGAATGAAGGTGAGGTAGTACATATGGGGGATGACAGGGTGAGGTAGCGTGTGGGGAGATGAGGTGAGGTAGGTGTGGGGATGAAGGTGAGATAGCATTTGGGGGGTAAATTGGAAGGTGCCGTGCTAAGACGTGTGGGGATGAAGTGAGATAAGGCGTGTAGGGGATGAATATGTGATGGGTGCGTTGTGGGTGAGGCTCTTGGAAGGGGTGAGGTATGCATAATTGGGGGATGAAGGTGAGGTAAGGTATCGGGGGCACATGAAGGTTAGAGTAGCCGTGTTGGGGGAATGGATGGTTGAGGTAGCGTTGTGCTGGAGTGCAGGTGAGGTGCGTGTGGGGAGTTTGAAGGTGAGGTAAGGTGTTGGGGAACTGGCGTGAAGGTGAGTTATAGCGGTGTGGGGGAAGTTAGTTTTGAGTTTATGAATATCAAGATCGAAGGAATGTAAAGATCGAATGGGTGATCGGTTGAGGTAGGTGTGGGGGGGAATGAAGGTGAGGTAAGCAAGTATATATATGGGGAATGAGGGTGTGAGGTCTAGCGTGTGGGGGGATCAAATTGAAGCGAGTTAGGAATTAGCGTGGTTGGGGGGATGCAGGCTGAGGTGTAAGCGTGTTGGGGGACTGCCCCTGTGATTGTATTCACCTATATGCCCCTGTGATTGTATTCACCTATTTGCCCCTGTGATTGTATTCACCTATATTTTGGTAAGATGAAGCATTGTCTGTCCCATGCCTTGTTTACAGGTCCTGGGTTAATGTATCTACATTTGAAGGGCGAGATATAATAAACCTCTTGACACTAGCAAAGTTATTCTCACGCTTGCTACAAGAGTACAGGACTACTTCTCTACAGGTCTCTACAATATACATGCCAGTCAGCTCACAGGCTGCATCTCATATCTCTCCACACACGTTGGCAGCGCCATTCAACAGAAGAGGAAATTACTTGGGAGGTAAATTAATGAGTATGAAATGGGTGACCATAAAGTGATCACAGTCTAACATCATTCAGGAGGCCTATTGTGGGGGAGCGATAGAGAAGGGGAGAGATAGAGAAGGGGAGAGATAGAGAAGGGGAGAGATAGAGAAGGGGAGAGATAGAGAAGGGGAGAGATAGAGAAGGGGAGAGATAGAAAAGGGGAGAGATAGAGAAGGGGAGAGATAGAGAAGGGGAGAGATAGAGAAGGGGAGAGATAGAGAAGGAGAGAGATAGAGAAGGGGAGAGATCGCAAAGGATAAATAGAACGCCGGATTTATGTCTATACCTCCTGGAGACATTATATATATACATTATCTTTTCTAATTCAGGTGTCAAACTTTCTCTGGAAATTCTCTGTCTTTCTCTGCTTTTCATTTGACGTCGACCTCTTTTGCCTCTCTCTTTCTCTCTATTCCTCTCTCTCTCTCGCTAGCTGGATGTTATGAAGCTTAAAGTTACTTAGGGTTGTTCCTATTCCCTATAAAGTATTTGACAACGCTTTTGGCAGTTCATGATTCTGTAGTATTTCAGCCCACACATACCACTCAGCATTCCCTACCAGGCATGACTAACTGACTATAATCTATCACACGTGACTAACTGAATATCCTCTACCAGGCATGACTAACTGAGTATCCTCTACCAGGCATGACTAACTGAATATCCTCTACCAGGCATGACTAACTGAGTAGCCTCTACCAGGCATGACTAACTGAGTTCCTCTACCAGGCATGACTAACTGAGTATCCTCTACCAGGCATGACTAACTGAGTATCCTCTACCAGGC
>NW_019943266.1:110941-139167 GCF_002910315.2 Salvelinus sp. IW2-2015 | reverse complement strand
TACCAGACATGACTAACTGAGTATAATCTACCAGGCATGACTAACTGAGTATCCTCTACCAGACATGACTAACTGAGTATCCTCTACCAGACATGACTAACGGAGTATCCTCTACCAGACAAGACTAACTGAGTATCCTCTACCAGACATGACTATCTGAGTATAATCTACAAGGCATGACTAACTGAGTATCCTCTACCAGACATAGATATACATAGATAGATATATAGATATACATAGATAGATATATAGATATATAGATATACATCTCTATAGGTATATCTATAGGGGTCTATCTCTATAGGTATATATATATATATATATACTGTATCTATCTCGATAAGGTATTTATCTTTATAAGTATATATCTCTATATGTATCTATGTCCACAGGTACAGTTGAAGTCGGAAGTTTACATGCACTGAGGTTGGAGTCATTAAAACTAGTTTTTCAACCACTCTACAAATATCTTGTTAACAAACTATAGTTTGCCAGGTCGGTTAGGACATCTACTTTGTGCAAGTCATTTTTCAAACAATTGTTTACAGACAGATTATTTCACTTATAATTAAATGTATCACATTCCAATGGGTCAGAAGTTTACATACACTAAGTTGACTGTGCCTTTAAACAGCTTGGACAATTCCAGAAAATCATATCATGGCTTTAGAAGCTTCTGATAGGCTAATTGACATCTTTGGAGTCAATTGAAGGTGTACCTGTTGATGTATTTCAAGGCCTACCTTCCAACTCAATGCCTCTTTGTTTGACATCATGGGAAAATCAAAAGAAATCAGCCAAGACCCCAGAAAAAAATTTGTTGACCTCCACATGTCTGGTTCATCTTTTGGAGACATTTCCAAATGCCTGAAGGTACCACGTTCATATGTACAAACAATAGTACGCGAGTATAAACACCATGGGACCACGCAGCTGTCATACCGCTCAGGAAGGAGACGCGTTCTGTCTCCTAGAGATGAACGTGCTTTGGTGCGAAAAGTGCAAATCAATCACAGAACAACAGCAAAGGYCCTTGTGAAGATGCTGGAGGAAACGGGTACAAAAGTATCTATATCCACAGTAAAACGAGTCCAACATCGACATAACCTGAAAGGGCGCTCAGCAAGGAAGAAGCCACTGCTCCAAAACCGCCATAAAAAGACCAGACTACGGTTTGCAACTGCACATGGGGACAAAGATCGTACTTTTTGGAGAAATGTCCTCTGGTCTGATGAAACGAAAATAGAACTGTTTGGCCATAAGGACCATCGTTATGTTAGGAGGAAAAAGGGGGAGGCTTGCAAGCCGAAGAACACCATCCCAACCGTGAATCACGGGGGTGGCAGCATCATGTTGTAGGGGTGCTTTGCTGCAGGAGGGACTTGTGCACTTCACAAAATAGATGGCATCATGAGGGTGGAAAATTATGTGGATATATTGAAGCAACATCTCAAGACATCAGTCAAGAAGTTAAAGCTTGGTCGCAAATGGGTCTTCCAAATGAACAATGATCCCAAGCATTCTTCCAAAGTTGTGGCAAAATGGCTTAAGGACAACAAAGTCAAAGTATTGGAGTGACCATCACAAAACCAATCACATCGCCCTGACCTCAATTCCATAGAACATTTGTTGGCAGAACTGAAAAAGTGTGTGCAAGTAAGAAGGCCCACAAACCTGACTCAGTTACACCAGCTCTGTCAGGAGGAATGGGGCAAAATTCACCCAACTTATTGTGGGAAGGTTGTGGAAGGCTACCCAAAACGTTTGACCCAAGTTAAACAATTTAAAGGCAATGCTACCAAATACTAATTGAGTGTATGTAAACTTCTGACCCACTGGGAATGTGATGAAATAAATAAAAGCTGAAATAAATCATTCTCTCTACTATTATTCTGATATTTCACATTCGTAAAATAAAGTGGTGATCCTAACTGACCTAAAACAGGGAATTGTTTTACTAGGATTAAATGTCWGGATTTGTGAAATCCTGAGTTTAAATGTATTTGGCTGAGGTGTACACAAACTTCCGACTTCAACTTTTCAACAATATAAACACTATCGCTGTGCATTCAAATTGCCATACATAAAATGCAATTATGTTCGTTGTCCGTAGTTTATGCCTGTCCATACCAAAACCCCATCTTCACCATCAATCAATCAATTTTTTTATAAAGCCCTTCAAAGTGCTATACAGAAACCCAGCCTAAAACCCCAAACAGCAAGCAATGCAGGTGTAGAAGCACGGTGGCTAGGAAAAACTCCCTAGAAAGTGCAGAACCTAGGAAGAAACCTAGAGAGTAACCAGGCTATGAGGGGTGGCCAGTCCTCTTCTGGCTGTGCCGGGTAGAGATTATAACAGAACATGGCCAAGATATTCAAATGTTCATAGATGACCAGCAGGGTCAAATAATAATAATCACAGTGTTTGTAGAGGGTGCAACAGGTCAGCACCTCAGGAGTAAATGTCAGCTGGCTTTTCATAGCCGATCATTCAGAGTATCTCTACCACTCCTGCTGTCTCTAGAGAGTTGAAAATCGCAGGTCTGGGACAGGTAGCACATCCGGTGAACAGGTCAGTGTTCCATAGTCGCTGGCAGAACAGTTGAAACTGGAGCAGCAGCACGACCATGTGATCTGGGGACAGCAAGGAGTCATCAGGCCAGGTGGTCCTGAGGCATGGTCCTAGGGCTCAGGTCCTCCGAGAGAGAGAAAGAAAGAACGAAGAAAAAAAGAGAGAGAAAGAGAGAGAGAGAGAGAGAGAGAAAAAGATTGAGAGAACTAGAGAGGGCATACCTAAATTCACACAGGACACCGGATAAGACAGGAGATATAACAGACTGACCCCGCGACACATAAACTATTGCAGCATAAAAACTGGTGTTCACAATGTCGACATCAGCATACCGCTCTCTCACACACTTCCATACACATGGTCTGCGGTTGTGAGGCCGGTTGGATGGACGTACTGCAAAATTCTCTAAAATCAAGGCAGTTAATGGTAGAGAAATTAACATTCAATTCTCTGGCAAAAACTCTGGTGGACATTCCTTCAGTCACTCAAAACTTGAGACATCTGGTAGCATTGTGTTGTGTGACAAAACTGCACATATTAAAGTAGCCTTTTATTGTATCCAGCACAAGGTGCACCTGCGTAATTGTCATGCTGTTTAATCAGCTATTAGATATGCCATACCTGTCAGGTGGATGTGTTACAAATGTTCTGTGTAGGATTAGCTTTGTCTGGCCTCCCATTGGGTGGCAAACAAACAAGTTCACTTCTGGATTCCAGTTTGACGTGTAAAGCATATTAGGAAAAATAAATGATACATTTTTGGATGATTCAGGAAGTAAGCATATGTTCTCAGTCTCTAGGAAGTAAATGTCATGGTAACTTCTCTCCCACTGAGACCGAAAGGACAGCTTCTCAGATCAGAGAGACAACACAACTGTCTCTCTCGCTCTCGCTCTCGCTCTCCCTCCTCTCTGTCTCTGTCTCTCTCTCTCTCTCTCTCTCTCTTCTCTCTCTTACTTCTCTCTCTCTTTCTCGTCTCTCTCTCTCTCTAGTTCTTCTCCTGCTCTACTTCTCTCTCTCTTTCTCTCATCTCTCTCTCTTAGTTCTCTCTCTATCTCTACTTATCTCTCGCTTCTTCTCTCTCTCTCCTCTTACTTCTCTCTCTCTCTCTTTCTCTCTCTCTCGTCGTACTTTCTCGCTCTCTTCTCTCTCTCTCTCTCTAGTTCTCTCTCTCTCCTCTCTACTCTCTCTCTCTCCTCCTTCTTCTCTCTCTCTCTTTCTCTCTACTTCTCTCTTTCTCTCTCTCTCCTCTAACTCTCTCTCTCTTTCCTCTCTCTCTTCTCTCTCTACGTTCTCTCTAGATGCTCTCTCTCGCCTCCTGCCTTCTCTCCTCTTCTCTTCTTCTTTCTTCTGCTTCTCTCTCTCTCTTCTGCTTCTCTCTCTCTCTGCTCTCTCTCTCTCAGTCTCTCTGCTTCACTTTCTGGCTGTAGTTAAACTCAGTAAAACTGTATCGTCTCCTGTAGGACGGTGATGGGTGAGGGAAGGATGCTTCTGTCACCTCGTCTCAGTCGGCGTAGCAGTTACAGCTTGAACCCACTTACACCACACACACACAACACACACACACACACACACACACACACACACATTCACACATAGTGAGAACACATGGTGTCTGCCAGGAGAATGACATTAGATTACTGCAGAAGAAAACAAGCTTTAGAGATTTTCTTGGAAAGAGAGAAAGGATTATGTGGCTGGGCAAGTGTCAAATATTAAGAGGAGGAGGAGGAGGAGGAGGAGAAGGAGGAGGAAGAGTACCAATGTGTAACAGTGTCAAATAGGAAGAAGAGATGGAGCATAAGTACCAATGCTCCTGAATCCTAACTTTAACCATTGAGGAAAAAGGTTAAACTGACCTTGAATCAGTGCCTGAAGATACACTTTCTGTCAAAACTCAAGTTAGAAGTTGGCCCAGGTCTAGGACTAGATTCCATGCCCCCAAAACCCTAATTTTAATGATTAAATCAAAAAATAAATAAAGTAAATGCCTTTCTTGAAAGCTCTAAACCCAACAACGCAGTAATTAATATCAATGTAGAACGAACAATAACATAAGGTAGAACAGAAACACAGCGCTAGCAAACTAGTCCTGTAGCATAATCTTTGATAGATGAGAGCAAATGACGGGTACTTCCTGATTGAACTTCAGCTTGTAAACAGGAAGCAGGAGTTCGGAGTCATTATCTGGTTTGCTGAGTGCGCGACGAGGGAGGCCCTTTGTGCTTGCTTGTGTGGTAGAGTAACAGTAGTCTAGGACTTTATCGTGGCCTAGTGGCGATCGAGACGTGTTGATGGGAAGTTGGCTATCATGTGCTTTTAATGACATAGAATTAAATTAGCCCGGCAACAGGAAAAGATCTGGGTGCAAGTTTTCCTGCTTTGTTCATAGCCTCGTGCAGTTTTGTTAATTAAGCGGCAGCTTGTTATTTTTCTTGTCCGGTTGAATGTCAACAACAACAGTCACGCGATAAACTGCCCCTGAAAGAGTCGCCTTCGGGAGGTAGAAGGTCCTAATTTTCACCAGCTGAAAAGTCCCTCGGGAGGTAGAAGGGTCCTAATTTGACCAGCTGGAAAAGTCCCTCGGGAGGTAGAAGGGTCCCTAATTTGACCAGCTGAAAAGTCCCTTGGGAGTTAGAAGGGCGGTCCTTAATTTTTGACCAGCTGAAAAGTCCCTCGGGAGGTAGAAGGGTCCTAATTTGACCAGCTGAAAAGTCCCTCGGGAGGTAGAAGGGTCCTAATTTTACCATTGGGAATTCCAAGACGGGTGAATAATGGGTGGAGACTTCCACTGCGCTAGAGTCAGTACACCATTTGTTGCTGATAAACAGGCAAACCCCTCCCCCCTCTATATTTCCCTGACTCCACTGTCCTATCCATTCAGTAAATGGAGAATCCATCAAGTTGGATAGCCATGAGGGGGGGTATCTTGTCCGAAAGCCATGTTTCAGATAGCAGAGACTTTTGCAGTAACGAGAGTCCGGTTGGGAGCAAATCCGCAATCAGAGGTCATCCATCTTGTTATGAATTGACCAATAGAATGGAGGGACGAGGTGGCCGGATCTCCTGCGTCTGTAAAGCAGGAGTTTCCTCTTGGAACCCCCGAAAATTTGGTCGGAAATTCAGAAAGAGCACAGGGCAGCAAAGTTCGAAGTCTAAGCCAGAATTGAAGTAAATAACTGTCAATCTGATGTTCAAAAGTTATTGTCGGTTGAAAGAAATGATAGGGGATACATTTTCTAAAAATTAAGTTCAAATAAACGCCAAAGAATCACAAAATAACAAAGTTGTGTCGGATAGGTGGTGGCCATACAGTAAGACGCCATCTATTTAAATCAGTTAAATAAACAACGTCTTCGATAGCAATCACAAATCCAGGCACGTTCAAAATCAATATTATCCAATTACCATTTTATATTAGCGGGGGAACCAATCTATTTACACTTTGTTGAATGAATGCAGAATTTGTCTGTCAGTTTTGTCACAAGAGCTGCCAACACATCTATCGCATCCCAAATGGTGCCCTATTCCCTATGTAGTGCACTACTTTTGACCATGGCCTGTGGGTAGTGAACTACTTTTGACCAGGGGCCTGTGGGTAGTGCACTACTTTTGACCATGGCCTGTGGGTAGTGCACTACTTTAGACCAGGGGCCTGTGGGTAGTGCACTACTTTAGACCAGGGGCCTGTGGGTAGTGCACTACTTTTAACATGGGCCCTACGTGTAGTGCACTACTTTTAACAAGGTCTTATGGGTAGTGCACTACTTTTGACCAGGGGCCTGTGGGTAGTGCACTACTTTTAACAAGGGCCCTACGGGTAGTGCACTACTTTTAACAAGGGCACTATGGGTAGTGCACTACTTTTAACACGGGCCCTATGGGTAGTGCACTACTTTTGACAAGGGCCCTACGGGTAGTGCACTACTTTTGACCAGGGGCCTGTGGGTAGTGCGCTACTGTTGGTCCTGTGGTTGCCCTATAGGGAAGAAGATGCCGTTTGAGATACAAGCCTCCTTCAACATTACTGTGCATGTGACACATTGAGGACTGGGGCTCCTGACATAAGTAAATCAATAGGAGGTCATTTAATCCCTCCATCTCACTGCATTTCATGTTGTAAATCCCTCCATCTCACTGCATTCATTAATTTAATCCCTCCATCTCACTGCATTTCAGTTTGTAAATCCCTCCATCTCACTCGCATCTCATGTTGTAAATCCCTCCATCTAACTACTCATTTTCATGTTTTAAAATCACCCCATTTCACTGCATTTCATTTTAACCTCATCTCACTGCCTTCATTTGTAAATCCTCCACTCTCACTTGCATTCATGTTTTACATCCCTCCATCTCACTGCCATTTCATTTGTACAATTCACCTGCCATCTTCACGCATTCATGTTTTACCTCACCATTCCCATCAATCTCCAGTTGATTATGTAGTACCGAGATTAGTCGACAACGCGCCTCCTCGCACCCACAGAATTATTTAGAAGACATTTCACCAAACTTCACCCACCATCCCCCTATTGCAACACGCTACCGCTATGCAACACATCTGCATCCATCAGACAAAATCCTCGAACCTACACCCATAGTAGTCACCGAGCAGAAACCATGTTACCACTCATATATTGAGTGAACACAAGCGATAATCCCATCAACCAGCAGGAACTCTTCATACTCGGGGAAACACTCCACCTATGGACTCTTATCCAGACCCTCCTACCAAGTAGCGTTCGTTATCATGGTGAAACAGATCTACACCCAGGAGGATGTTTTATATTGGTGAAACAGATCTACACCCAGGAGGATGTTTTATATTGGTGAAACAGATCTACACCCAGGAGGATGTTTTGTATTGTGAGGTAGATTCTCATCAAGACATTCACGTTAAAATGTCACTTTCTTGAACTATACTGAACAAAAATGATAAACGCAACATGCAACAATTTCTACATTTTTACTGAAAATACAGTTCGTATAAGGAAATCAGTCAATTGAAATGAATTCATTAATCTATGGATTTCACATGACTGGGCAGGGGCACAGCCATGGGTGGGCCTGGGAYGGCATAGTTCCATCCACTGGGGATACAGGCACAGCCATTCAGAATGAGTTTTTCACCACAAAAGGGCTTTATTACAGACAGAAATACTGCAAAAATTCACCAGCTGTCCACAATCCTGCAGGGGATGAAGCTGGATGTGGAGGTCCTGGGCTGGCGTGTTACACGTGGCCTGTGGTTGGGAGGTCGGTTGGACGTACTGTCAAAATTCTCTAAGACAACGTTGGAGGCGACTTACCGTAGAGAAATGAACATTCATTTCTCTGCAGTCACCATGCCAATTGCACGCTCCCTCAAAACTTGAGACATCTGTGGCATTGTGTTGTGTGACAAAACTGCACATTTTAGAGTGACCTTTTATTGTCCCCAGCACAAGGTGCACCTGTGTAATGATCATGCTGTTTAATAAGCTTCTTGATATGCCACGCCTGTCAGGTGGATGGATTGTCTTGGCAATGGAGAAATTCTCACTAACAGGGATGTAAACAAATTTGTGCACAAAATTTGAGAGAAATAATACATATTTTATTTCAATTCATGAAACATGGGACCAACACATTACATGTTGTGTTTATATTTTCGTTTAAAATATATTTGTTAGTAACGGCTGGTTATCTAATGCTTGTCAAATATCTCCACATTGGTTGACAGCTGTGGTGTTGGAATCTTCAGGCCAGCTGTAACGATCGTCTGTTGAAGAAGGAGTGGACCAAAGCGCAACGTGGGTAAGTGTTCATGATATATTAATAAAACTGAACACTAAATAACAAAACAACAACGAGAACGAACGAAACCGAAACAGTTCTGTCAGGTGCAGAAACACAAAACAGAAAACAACCACCCACAAATACAGGTGGGAAAAAGGGATACCTAAGTATGGTTCTCAATCAGAGACAACGATAGACAGCTGCCTCTGATTGAGAACCACACCCGGCCAAACACACAGAAATAAAAATCGTAGAAAATGGAAAATAGAATGCCCACCCAAGGGCGTGACACCAACCTACAGTACTTAACACTTATCCATGTAATGCGGAGTAGAGAGACCTGGCCCTACTGGCCCGGGTCTGTCAGTCTCCTCTGGGGGTAACTCCAACCCCTGTGTGTCTGACCTCACCAGCCCAAGGACAGCAATGTGCCCATTGTTTTCCCCACACACACAGTCACACCCTGATCTGGTTCACCTGTCCTCGTTATTGTCTCCACCCCCTCCAGGTGTCGCTTGTTTTCCCCAGTGTATTTATCCCTGTGTTTCCTGTCTCTCTATGTCAGTGTATTTATCACTGTGTTTCCTGTTTCTCTGTACCAGTGTATTTATCCCTGTGTGTCCTGTCTCTCTGTACCAGTGTATTTATCCCTGTGTTTCCTGTCTCTCTGTGCCAGTGTATTTATCCCTGTGTTTCCTGTCTCTCTATGCCAGTGTATTTATCCCTGTGTTTCCTGTCTCTCTGTGCCAGTATTTATCCCTGAGTTTCCTGTCTCTCTATGCCAGTGTATTTATCCCTGTGTTTCCTGTCTCTCTGTGACAGTTCGTCTTGTATGTTTTCAAGTCGACCAGTGGTTTTCCCGTTGTCCTGCTTTTTGCTATTCTCCCTTTTTCTAGTCCTCCCGGTTTTGACCCTTGCTTGTTTCTGGACTCTGTACCCGCCTGCCTGACCATTCTGCCTGCCTTGACCACGAGCCTGTCTGCCACTCTGCACCTCCTGTACTCTGATCTGGTTTTGACCTTTTGCCTGTCCACGACCATTCTCTTACCTACTCCATTTTGGATTATTAAACATCTAAGACTCCAACCATCTGCCTCCTGTGTCTGCATCTGGGTCTCGCTTTGTGTCATGATACATACACACATCAGAATAGTGTAGAATTAGTTCAATGAGAGCAGTCTGATCTTGAAGAAGACATTTTTAAACTTTAAAAACTAATACATTTGTTGTTGTACAAAATGTCCTCAAAATGATTGGAAGATAATAATAGTCTCTCTTAAAAATGAAAGGTACAGTCACATCATTTAGTTACATGGATTCTCCCCCATGACCCTCTATGTCCATCTATGTGTATTTCTTTACCATAGTTCTCTATGGAGTTCTGACCCTGTTGGCCTTCTGTAGCCCCGTTTAAACATGGTGCTAACATTGGTCCTTTGTCCTTATCTCGTCTACATTCTGAACTACGTTAGGTCATACCTCGTTATTACGGTATGATTCGTACTCATACTACCATAGGGCTCTGGTCTAAAGTAGTGCACTATACATAGGGAATAGGGTACCATAGGGCTCTGGTCAAAAGTAGTGCACTATATAGGGGATAGGGTGCCATAGGGTTCTGGTCAAAAGTAGTGCACTATATAGGGAATAGGGTGCCATAGGGTTCTGGTCAAAAGTAGCTCACTATGTAGGGAATAGGGTGCCATAGGGCTCTGGTCAAAAGTAGTGCACTATATAGGGAATAGGGTACCATAGGGCTCTGGTCTAAAGTAGTGCACTATATAGGGGAGAAGGATCCATGTGGGATTCAGATGGGCTATGTTAAGTCATCATCATTAAGTGCTTTGTACTTATACTCAAAATCATGTTATTAAATCGTCATGGTTCTTTTGAGCCATGTTGCCTGTAGCCAATCATATTGTAGAAGAGGGCAAGATGTATCTCAGAGTAGCCAATCATCTTGTAGAAGAGGGCAAGATGTATCTCAGATTAGCCAATCATCTTGTAGAAGAGTGCAAGATAGATCTCAGAGTAGCCAATCATCTTGTAGAAGAGGGTAAGATGTATCTCAGATTAGCCAATCATCTTGTAGAAGAGGYCAAGARGTATCTCAGATTAGCCAATCATCTTGTAGAAGAGGMCAAGACGTATCTCAGAGTAGCCAATCATCTTGTAGAAGAGGGCAAGATAGATCTCAGATTAGCCAATCATCTTGTAGAAGAGGAGAAGATGGATATTTGAGGAGGCTGAGATTGCAGACACATGCCCCAGCTAGCACATGTGGATCCGTAGAAGTTCTGTGAACATATGTGTTTTGGTTCCACAAGCCGTATGTTTCCTGACCGTCCAAGCACAGATAGAACGCATGCAAACACATTTTCTGTAACTCAAACACATTTCTTTTTTTATTTTGACACGAGACCAGTGAGATTTAAACCTATAATGTGTGTGTTCCCTATTCATGGTATTAGACCACTGCACCACCAGGATAGAGCTAACATACCATGTTTCTTTATGCATGAAAAGCTGTTCCTTTTAGTCTATTCAAACAGACCCCATTTCAAAGGAGACAAGCACTCATTAACCCTTGTGTGGTGGTCAGGTCTGTAGGACCCATTGGCCTTGGCTCATTGGCTTTGGCTCATTTTCTGTGAAAAATACTGTGCACCCCCTACACATTTATATTGCATATGCGGGGTTCTGGTCCACTGGACCCGAGGGTAATAAATGCAGAAAAGTGTGTAAGTGAAAAGTAATAATTAAACAAAAAGTCTTGCTGTGTGCCTTCACTCTGTCTTCCTCCTCCCTGGGCCTGTTGTTTTGACTTAGCACCATGAACCTGTCTGTCTCCCTGTCTGTCTGCCTGTCTCCCGCTTTTCTCACACTCTTTACCCTTTGTAGTGTGTGGAACTACACAATGTCTTGCGGGAACCTGCACAATGTTTATATCCACTTCGATAACCGGGACACCAGACCAGCTTGGCGGCAGAGAGGCAAGCTAGCTGCAATCCGGTCAGTTTGGGACAAGTGGGTGGACCGTCTTCCCCTGTTTTACAACCCTGGTTCCAACATTACTGTTGATGAGCAAGACAGCTGCACCATCGAGAGCATCCTGACTGGTGTGGCAACTGCTCGGGATCTGAGCGTAAGGCGCTACAGAGGTTAGTGCGTACAGCCCAGTACATCACTAGGGCCAAGCTTCCTGCCATCCAGGACCTATATAATAGGTGGTGTCAGAGGAAAGCCCATAAAATTGTCAGAGACTCCAGTCACCCAAGTTATAGACTGTTTTCTCTGCTACCGCACGGCAAGCGGTACCGGAGCGCCAAGTCTAGGACCAAAAGGCTCCTCAACAGCTTCTACCCCCCAAGCCATTAGACTGCTGAACAATTAATAAAATCTCCACCGGACTATTTACATTGACCCCCCCTCCCTTTTGTACACTGCTGCTACTCGCTGTTTATTATCTATGCATAGTCACTTCACCCCCACCTACATGTACAAATGACCTAAACTAACCGGTACCCCCGCACACTGATTGGTACCGGTACCCCCTGTATAAAGCATCGTTATGTTACTTTTTATTATTATTTTTTACTTTAGTCTATTTGGTAAATATTTTCTTAACTCTTCTTGAACTGCATTCTTGGTTACGCTGCATAGGGAGAATCTGCGGCCAGGAACATGAAAAAACTGAAATCATAATGGATGATTTACACAGACTGTAGGTGTGTTGGGTCGTTGTCCTGTTGAAAAACAAATGATTGTCCCACACACCGCAAACCAGATGGGATGGTGTATCACTGCTTAATGCTGTGGTAGCCACGTTGGTTAAAGTGTGCCTTTGAATTCTAAATCAATCCCTGACCGTGTCACCAGCAAAAGCACCATCACACCTCCTCCTCCATGCTTCACGTGGGAACCACACATGCAGAGATCATCTGTTCGCGGTGGTTGGAACCAAAAATCTCAAATTTGGACTCATCAGACCAAAGGACAGATTTCCACCGGTCTAATGTCCATTTCTCGTGTTTCTTGGCCTGTATGTGTGTATGTGTGAGACGTTAGTAAAATTCCTGAATTATGTGTTTTCATAATTGTAGATTTCAGCCGACAGCAACAAGGAGAAGCCCTGCGATGTGAGTGGACCCAAGACGGACAAGAAGACACGGTACACATGCTTCAAGTGCAAGAAATACATTTGCCACACACACACASAGTACAGCTCTATCTCTCACATGGTGTGTAGACCAGCCTTGTTTTCAATGAGGCTCTTTTATAATTTCCATAAAATACTCTATGTAAAATTTGTCCTTCCAATTTTTTCAGTTCAAAAGCAATAAACATGAATAGTGATGAAAACCTCATTCATTTATATTTGTTCAAGATAAACATGATTTATTAAATTATAATTTATTTTTGTTTACAAAAATCACATTTTATAAAAAATATAAAAAACGAATAGCGTTCTTAACATTCTCGGGAAGTATTTGAGAATATTCCCAACGACAATTGGAGAACATTTCTAGAATGTTACCAAATTAAATGTTACCATGTTTGAACTTTTACGAAACGTTCTGTTAAAAGTAATAAAACACAAAGAACACGTTTTTTTTAAATGTTACGTTCCTTAAATGTGCTGAGAATGTTCCAAAGCCAAGCAACGACCCTGCACCATTCCCAGAACGTCGTGGGAAGATTGTATCCAAAAGAACCGTAGGACAAACACGCTCTCACCAAGCTCTAAGAAACAAATGGTTCTCAGAACGTCATGCACCAGCTGGGCATTTACCAGCACAATCGTCCAAAGCAAATTGGGACGTTTTCTATAATTGCAGGAAAACAGAGATATGTACCCTTAGGTATGGTTGCAAAGCTACCTATCGGTTATTTACCAAAGTTAACGGAATCTTAACAGAAAATGTATGGCAATCTATTGTAACTGTGGTATTTTATATTTAAATATTTATATATATTTATTTATTATATTTAAATAACTTCTAAAAAAGTATACATATAGCATTATATATAGTATTCATGTATTATATCTGTTTCCGTATTGGCAATGGTGTCACGCCTTGACCATAGAGAGCCTTTTTGTTCTCTATGTTGGTTAGGTCGGAGTGTGACTAGGGTGGGTACTCTAGGTTGTTTAATTTCTATGTTGGCCTGGTATGGTTCCCAATCAGAGGCAGCTGGTTATTGTTGTCTCTTATTGGGGATCATATTTAGGCAGCCATTTCCRCACTGTGTTTTGTGGGATCTTGTTTATGTGTAGTTGCCTGTGAGCACTCCATAGTCGTGTCGTTTGCGCTTTAATGTTTTGTGCATTTATTGCTTGTAGCTAAACATGGGGTTTAGCTACAAGCTGCTCTCTCTGGGGTTTAGCTACAAGCTGCTCTCTCTGGGGTTTAGCTACAAGCTGCTCTCTAAATGGGGTTTAGCTACAAGCTGCTCTCTAAATGGGGTTTAGCTACAAGCTGCTCTCTACATGGGGTTTAGCTACAAGCTGCTCTCTATATGGGGTTTAGCTACAAGCTGCTCTCTCTCTGGGGTTTAGCTACAAGCTGCTCTCTCTGGGGTTTAGTTACACGCTGCTCTCTCTCTGGGGTTTAGCTACAAGCTGCTCTCTATATGGGGTTTAGCTACAAGCTGCTCTCTATATGGGGTTTAGTTACAAGCTGCTCTCTATATGGGGTTTAGCTACAAGCTGCTCTCTCTGGGGTTTAGCTACAAGCTGCTCTCTATATGGGGTTTAGTTACAAGCTGCTCTCTATATGGGGTTRAGTTACAAGCTGCTCTCTCTGGGCTCTCTATTCCTACCGCTACAAGCGGTAGGAATACGTTGGTTGTGTTTCTGTTTCCCTTTTATATGTGGATTATTGTAAAAAATAAATAAAATAAAAAATCTATGAATATAATGTTTTTAAAAAAGGAACGCGGTGACAGCAACCAACACGGCTAGAACACTGAGACAACGCTTCGTTATGATGAAAATAAATCAATAAAATAAACAGACAGAATAGAGCCATGGCCCACACACCGACTGAGCTACAGACATGCACAGAACAGAATAAAAATAAAAAAATCTGAAATTGTGTTTATGACCTCGAGAGACGTCATCCATATTTATAAGAGCCTGTTACATGAGAGTATTATTTAGCATATGTGTGTGGCTGGGTGGAGACGTGAAGGATTGAGCCGAGACATTAGAGCGAAAGGTCAACCGCATGCATTCCCCACTTTTCTCTTATCCATTCCCCCTGTTCTCTCTCATCCACCCCCCCCCTAAACACAGTCCCTCGGTCGCCCACTACCCAGGACAGATTGTCTTTCTCCCCCACAACCCAGGACAGATACAGAAAATACACTGAATATCTTTGCCCGATAAGAAATGTTATCAAATTAGCATCCAAATGGGTGTTAGTATGATCCGTGTAGATAGTGTTTTCCATTGTGAATTTACACTGAAACACAACATGTTGAATTTGTGTTCGTCTCATGTTTCATGAGCTGAAATAAACGATCCCACCAAAAAAATGTTTTCTTTCAAATGTTMMGCACAAATGTGTTTACTTTCCTGTTAGTGAGCATTTCTCCTTTGCCAAGATAATCCATCCACCTGACAGGTGTGACATATCAAGAAGCTGATTAAACAGCATAATCATTACACAGGTACCTTGTGCTGGGGACAATAAAAGACCACTCTAAAATGTGCAGTTTTGTCACACCGCTCAATGCTACAGATGTCTCAAGTTTTGAGGGAGCGTGCAWTTGGCATGCTTACAGCTTTGGAGGCTAACTTACCTTGCTAGCTAACTGCTGAAACTAACATCAATTCACTACCAAGGAACTTTTTTTGTGACCAATCCATAACGCAAAATATTGCTAATTTCAAAGTTGATTGTCACCAAAAACTTAAATAATTCCCCCGCCTCACCTATCTCCCAGTCACCAACTGGTCTCTCGCGATCGACTGGCCGATCTCCAAGGCATTCCTAGTCGATCACTTAACATTTGTGAAAAGAAAACAACAATACAACCTTGCATTCCTATTTTTTTATTTTTTATTTTGTGCTTTTGGTGTTAGTTGCATTTGATGCAGTAGCCCTAGTGCCAGGAAGGCAAAGTCTTCCCCTTTTGAACCATTTCATGTTTCTGAAGGTAGAACTCTGCCCACCCAGCAGGTTCAAAGAGCAGATCCTGAGAGCAAAGTGCACCTATAGGCCCTACCARTGGCCAATCAGACAGCTCAGATCACCATGTCTGCAAAGGTTCCTCAGGCCATAGACTGTAAAAAATAAACCTTGAACTCACAGCAATGTTGATAATGTGAGCTTTCAAAACATTTAAAAACCATGACTAAAGAGAGACAACGAATACAGCGAACGGCTGCTGTTTTTATGAGTGAACTTCCTGTTTAAGTTGTTATTCACCACTGTCAACACTTTCATAAGCCATAAAATGCACGTTCTACCTACTTCCACTCACGCTACAACCAGCATTGCAGCTGCAATGAATGACTACAACCAGCACTGCAGCTGCAATGAATGACTACAACCAGCACTGCAGCTGCAATGAATGACTACAACCAGCACTGCAGCTGTAAAAAAAAAAAAAACCAACCACACAAGAATGACTAACAATGCAGCAGCTGAGCTGCAATGAATGACTACAACCAGCACTGCAGCTGTAATGAATGACTACAACCAGCACTGCAGCTGCAATGAATGACTACAACCAGCACTGAAGCTGCAATGAATYACTACAACCAGCACTGCAGCTGCAATGAATGACTACAGCAAAGTGTTTTGATAAGCTTGCAGTGTTATTATTAGCATCTTGTGTCTATTTTATTATACGGAGGAATTGTTCACTTCCCTGTCCATAGGAGTAACAACATGAATTGGGTGCATGAGGCAGAAATAATGCAGTGAGACTTGAGAATCGCCATCATCTGGAAGACTGTGTCCCCTTTTCTCAGCGGAGGGAGGGAGAGTGGAGGGACAGTGAGAGGCAGCCTCATGAGTCGGGAGTGAAACAACCTCATAGCTGCTCCCTCTCCTTCCCTCAGACAGACCATCCGATGCAGGCCATCGGTCCACTTTTAATTATTTTATTTTTTTTACAAATGATTATGCTCACTCAACTGTTTCTCACAAGTAATACAACAAATGATCTATTTACAGTTTGATCATATACTATTTTTTTTTTTTAAACATAATTTCAAAATGTTCTGAGAAGAACAACATTGGAAGGCCAATTCAAGCATAGCCAATATGCAGTGATCATGCCTACTGCATAAACATCATTGCTATTGGACTGGTTTTAATTGGTTAAAGTTAAATAGAATGAATACATTTTTTAAAGACATTTTTTTTAAACTAATCTGAGCGGTAGATCTCGGCTTGCATTTTGACTCAGAAAGGGTTGGTGACCACTGCTCCATGCAAATGTTGTTCATCAGTACTATAAAATGTCCTTAATGGAAGGGAAACAGTTTGTCATATGTAGCCTCATGAAATCAGCCAAAACAAGCTCAATAACTCAATGCATGGACACACTCCTATGGAATATGCATCCACCTGTATTGTGGATAGGCCTAGGCCGCATCCGGATTTATCCAGTTCATCAAAAGAGATTTACCATTCAACTGAATAATTGCCATAATGTTGTTATGCAGTTAGATTGGTTAAAAACMGTCAAATTGATGATATGATTGTATAATTGGTTCATTAAAGGAAAACTTCACCGCTAGACACTATGTGAAGTTTTTTTTCCGTTCTGTGTACATAATTAGGAGTGTTGAGAGGGATTTCAGACATAATTATGGACCATATTTGTACATTTTCAATGAATGATGTCATTGCTTGATTGAGTCTGCTGTCAGATCTAAAAAATGAATGTTTTCTAGCAATTATTTGTGGCTTTTATGTTTCGCTGAATGCACAATTACGCTAGCAGCTAGTAGATATGGTTATCCTTGTTCAATAGAGCCATTGGACTTGTCTCAACTATATTCCTATCTATCAGGGTATTGCAGGATATCTAGGTTGACTCATTTTCTCTGGCATTGTAAAGACTAGTACATTACTTCCTTGTCCAATTGTGTTCTAGTTTACAGGTTCACTGGAGCTATGTTACCGTCCACTGTGTTCTAGTTTACAGGTTCACTGGAGCTATGTTACCGTCCCTGCATCTGACAATGGCAAAATAATGGCTGCTTATTTACACAGGACATACTGTGCTATTCCCCTATTCACTGAGCCTTGACATATCACTTGAATCTGAGTGAGTTGTACGATAGTGCAGAACGATAGAACCTTCAAGCCCGCCCTCCGGCTCCACATCCTGAGTCCTAGACGCCCTCGTGCTGTCCACCAATGCTTATCAGTGGAAATAAGAATTGTCTGGCTGAACACATAGACGTGGACAGTTCTTCCTGGAGAGGTTCACGGCAGACTCCATGGAGTGTGTGTGTGTGTGTGTTGGTTTGCGTGTGTGTGGTGTGTGTGGTGTGTGTGGTGTGTGTGTGTTGTGTGTTCTGTGTGTGCGTGTGTGTTGTGTGCGTGCCGTGCTGCGCGGCGTGCGTGCTGCGTGCGTTGCGTGTGTGGTGTTGTGTGACGACCATCAACGTTCGTTGCACATATGGATCGAGTGGAGCTGTAAGAAGTTCTTCAGAACCTCCAAGATAAACTGTACGACGGCAGCCTAGACAGCTGGACCAGGAGGGGCAAATGGTAAATGAGTAAAGGTTTAGCTTTTCAGTATCTAGCTAGCAGTATAAGCCTGTCTTATGACATGAGGCATGTTCCAGAATGTTCTTCGGCTGGTGAACCTGTCTTGGGGAATGGCAGCTGGTTTAGCAGGCCTAGGCACTTGCGGTTATTTTGGCAGGATGTGGTGAGCTGTCACCTGGCTACTGTAGATCACTGTCTCGTCCTTTCTGCGCTCCACTTTGCCAGGTGGACAAGCTTCTCCCTTAAGTGCTTCTGGCTCGTACACTTCTCTCCCCCCCCCCCCCCCCCCCCCCTCCACATTTGACCTCACAGTAATGTGTCTGTACTGCAGGTATCCTGGAAAGAAAACTGATGATGAAGATGTGTAAAAAACATGACGGCTGATGATCGATGGATGTGTAAAAACATGACGGCTTGATCATCAGGATGTGTAATAAAAACATGAAGACGATCATCAGGAGTGTAAACATGACGATGATACAGGATGTGTAAAACATGAAGAACTGATCATCAGGATGTGTAAAACATTGAAGACTGATCATCAGGATGTGTAAAACATGGACGATGATGAGAGATGTGTAAAACATAAATGAAGGACTGATCATCAGGATGTGTAAACATAAAATAAAGGGGGAAAACAACTGATCATAGGATGTGTTAAAACATGACGGACTGATGGAAGAGTGAAAACCTGAAGACTGATCATCAGGATGTGTAAAACATGAAGACTGATCATTCATGATGGTAAACATGAAAAACGACTGATGAGGAAGATGTGTAAAACATGAAGACTGATCCATCAGGATGTGTAAAAACATGAAGACTGATCATCAGGAGTGTAAAACATGAGACTGAGCATGACAGGATGTATGTGTAAAACATGACGACTGATGAGGAAGATGTGTAAAACATGAAGACTGATCATCTAGATGTGCTAAACATGTGACTGATCATCAGGAATTTTAAAACATGATGATGATGAGAAGATGTGTAAAACATGACGACTGATGAGGAAGATGTGTAAAACATGAAGACTGATCATCAGGATGTGTAAAACATGAAGACTGAGTATGGAGATGTGTAACCATAAAATAAACTATGTTCATCTGTAACCAATAAAGGGTACAGCAGACTTGTGTTTTATTACACAGAGTCAATAACTGCGCATTGAGATGGGCTTTTAGCAAAGATATGAAACGTTTGAGGCGGGCTTGACTTGTAGATAGACTAGTCGTGTATTGTTGTGTATGAGCACCTACAGTTGTGCTGTTGAGCAGACAAACACTGCCAACCGTAGAGTGAATAGGCTAGAAAGATTATACTAACAGCCCCTCTCCTCCATGCCAAAGAACTGTCTGCAAAGGTGTGAAAAGTTTGAAGAGCACTTGGCTTGCATATTGGTGATTTTGTTTTCTCAAGAGGTGATAATGCTTTCATAAATACCTTTTGGCTGTCCTTGCCTGTTTGCACCCACATTTTCATTAGGCTCCAGGACAGCAAGGTGCTCCTTCATGCCCAGGAGATTGCTGTCGTTTTGGGTTGTACTTCAGGAGAGCACTGTGGAACGCCTCCAGATGGTCTGTATCTTTTAAACAGACAAAACAGAATAGACTGACAGTCTGATTGAAAATATAAAACCAGTACGCTATTATTGATGACTACTAGCCTGTATGTTTGAATCTGGCCATTTGTGAGAGATCAGTTGTCAAATGTTTATCCAACACAATTGCAAAGTCCATGGACTGTCACTTCTTTATACCACGGTCATCAACGGACAGGTCAGGGTGTTGACGGTGGACTTCCTGTACGTCACTGATGASGTTGCTTCAGCTCCTTCCACGACAGACAACATATATTTAGATTTCATTTCATCAGAACGGCACCGGTGTAATTACTAGGTGTCTCCAGTGCGTATGGATCCGAGTTTGGCGGTGAGATTGAACGCATTACAGTGAACAAGAAAAGCATGTCAGAGCGGTTTTCTCCGTTTCATTTACCTCAGGTTTTTCCATTACACCTTTGCTACACAGGTTCACGAGGGAGTGTATCCAAGGACACAAGGCCTCATTCCCTTTAGCAGAAGTTTATTTTGGATACCTGTTTGAAAAGATATGTGACTGACTATTCAAAAAAAAATTTAACAACACATTGATCCGCCCTTGTTGATGATACTATGACCGAAAGCGGTATGTGCAAATTTCTGATATCATAAAAATAGTCTTGTCAGTGCTCACCTTTTACTGTAAGCCACACATCGAGCTCATGTTGGATGTCAGAGAAGAGCTCCCTCATCATCTTGCATATACATTAGATGGGGAACGATCGGTTGTGACCTCATCCACTTTGGAGACCCATATTGTCCCACAGCCCTGAAGCCAATTACCTCCATCACATCAGAGCTGGGTGCCTTCATGACCTGTAACGGGCAAAAGTTAAACAGAATTACAGCCAGTCACCAGGTGTTATAACACTTCATCTCATTGACCATCATACTGTCAAATGTATTCATAGTACTGTACCTGCGTCAGTTCACTCTCGTTGGCGCTATGAAGTAGATAATAGTATTATATCGAGCCCAACTTGGGAAATTGCTTTACAGAAAGTTTTGAACCCCCTTGTTTTTATTCACATTTTGATGTGCTACAGCCTGAATTTAAACACAAAACCCCATAATGTAATTTTTACAAAATGAATTAAACATGAAAAGTTGACATGTCTTGAGTCAATAATGATTCGTCCCCTTTGTTACGGCAAGCCTAAATAAGTTCAGGAGTAGAACTTTTCTTAACGTCACATAATAAGTGTCATGGAGTCTCTCTGTGTGAAATAATAGTGTTGAACATGATTTTTGAATAACTACCTCATCTCTGTGGCAGAATTTAAAAACAGATTTAACCACAAAGACCAGGGAGGTTTTCCGATGTCTCTGGCAAAGAAGGGTACCTATTGGTAGATGGATAAAACAAACAGATATTGACTATCTCTTTGAGCATGGTGAAGTTATTAATTACACTTCGGATGGTGTATCAGTACACCCAGTCACTACAAAGATACAGGCATCCTTCCGAACTCAGTTGCTGGAGAGGAAGGAAACTGCTCAGGGATTTCACCATGAGGCCAATGGTGACATTAAAACTTCTTTGGGATCAGTGTCCCTTCCACTGGACGGTTGAGCTAACGTAGGCTAATGCAATTAGCGTTAGGTTGTAAGAAACAAGAACATTTCCCAGGACATAGAAATATCTGATATTGGCAGGAAGCTTATAAACAGTTACAGAGTTTAATGGCTGTGATAGGAGAAAACATGATCCCAACATATGACATGTCTGTAGAGACGATTGGCTGTCGACATGTCTGGCAGAACTTCATGAGCTTCATGACCTCATAGACTAGACATGTTGTCTCTTGCCAGTCCCGTACACATATTTTTCCTTTTCCGAGTCAGATGACCTTGAACTTGTTCCCTGGCTGAAAGCTTTCATCCAATAGGATCTGTACAACTAACGGTCACCAGCATCAGCAGCAGCAGTCTCTAGGTCACAAAGTCATCAGTGATGAAACAACATGTTACTACTTTGTCCCCATCAATACACACTCAGACAAAGTACTATATCCACCCAATAGATCATACATACTAAACTTCACACACAATACCCAAAAGACACCAGTTAGTCATCCTCACCCCTTCCTTACTGTAGTAACCTGGTATATTTATGTTTACCAATAGATGGCAGTATTGACTCAAGACGGGGGTTTGCTTCCCGCTATCCGTAGCTATTTCCTATGTCTGCCTATATTACCATGATTAAGAAAGCTTCAGGTAGTTTAAGCCAGGTGCATAAGATAATGTAAAATCTAAGTTACAATTAAAGACTAAACCGTACGTAAGTCTCATGAGTCGTAATTCTAAGAAGCCTTTAAGGATACTACATTTACTAATACCTCAAATTTTCTTCAATTCAGACTTCAAGCTTTGCCTCCATAATCCAGTAAAAGTTGTGGCCTACTTATAAACACACCAACTATGACAACAAGACAGGGAACCACGTTTATGCCTYGCTCCAGTATATGTATTTTCTTATCATGAAAACATGGAAAGATTTTGCCAATGTGGCTTACTCTAGTTCCTTGTGCTGAGCTTGATGTTGATACAGGACTAAGATCACACCGGCTCTGACGCTCGTTAGATGTGGCAGGGCTTGCAAACCATTACAGACTACAAAGGGAAGTCCATGACGGGCCGCCCCCAGGTGGTAGGGCAGGTAACAACATATCCCCATTGCTGAACCTTAACACAGGGGCCTCTCAGGGGTGCGTGCTTAGTCCCTTTCTGTACTCCCTGTTCACTCATGACTTCATGACCAGGCACGACTCCAACACCATCATTACATTTTCTGAAGACACAACAGTGGTAGGCCTGATCACAGACAACGATGAGACAGACTATAGGGAGGAGGTCAGAGACCTGGCCGTGTGGTGCCAGGACAACAACCTCTCCCTCAACGTGATCAAGACAAAGGAGTGTGGACTACAGGAAAAAGAGGACCGTGCACACCCCCATTCTCATTGACGGGGCTGTAGTGGAGCAGGTTGAGAGCTTCAAGTTCCTTGGTGTCCACATCACCAACAAACCAACATGGTCCAAGCACACCAAGACAGTCTTGAAGAGGGCACGACAAAACCTATTCCCCCTCAGGAGAATGAACAGATTTGCCATGGGTCCTCAGATCCTCAAAAGATCCTCAAAAGGTTCTACAGCTGCACCATCGAGAGCATCCTGACTGGTTGCATCACTGCCTGGTATGGCAACTGCTCGGCCTCCGACCACAAGGCACTACAGAGGGTAGTGCGAATGGCCCAGTACATCACTGGGGCCAAGCTTCCTGCCATCCAGGACCTCTATACATGGTGCTACCAAGTGGTGCAGCGGTCTAAGGCACTGCATCTCAGTGCAAGAGGCGTCACTGGTTCGAATCCAGGCTGCATCTCTTCCGGCCGTGATTGGGAGTCTCATAGGGCGGTGAACAATTGGCTCAGAGTCGTCCAGGTGTAGGCCGTCATTGCAAATAAGAATTTGTTCTTAAACGTATTTGCCTAGTTAAATAAAGGTAAAACAAATGGAAAAATACCAGGCGGTGTCAGAGGAAGGCCCTAAAAATTGTCAACAACTCCAGCCACCCTCTCTGATACCAAGTCTAGGTCCAAGAGGCTTCTAAACAGCTTCCATCCAGTCTATTTGCATTGCCAACCCCCTCTCCCCTTTTACACCACTGCTACTCTCTGTTGTTATTATCTCTGCATAGTCACTTTAATAACTCTACCTGCATGTACATATTACCTCAACTGACCGGTTGAGGGGGTAGCGGAGCACATTGAGTCTATACCGGTACCCCCTGTATATAGCCTCCACATTGACTCTGTACCAGTACCCCCTGTATATAGCCTCCACATTGACTCTGTACCGGTACCCCCTGTATATAGCCTCCACATTGACTCTGTACCGGTACCCCCTGTATATAGCCTCCACATTGACTCTGTACCGGTACCCCCTGTATATAGCTCCACATTGACCTCTGTCCGTACCCCTGTATATAGCCTCCACATTGACTCTGTACCGGTACCCCCTGTATATAGCCTCCACATTGACTCTGTACCGGTACCCCCTGTATATAGCCTCCACATTGACTCTGTACCGGTACCCCCCTGTTATAGCCTCCACATTGACTCTGTACCATAACACCCTGTATATAGCCTCCACATTGACTCTGTACCGGTACCCCCTGTATATAGCCTCCACATTGACTCTGTACCGGTACCCCTGTATATAGCCTCCACATTGACTCTGTACCGGTACCCCCTGTATATAGCCTCCACATTGACTCTGTACCGGTACCCCTGTTATAGCCTCCACATTGACTCTGTACCGGTACCCCCTGTATATAGCCTCCACATTGACTCTGTACCGGTACCCTGTATACCTCCACATTGACTCTGTACGGTACCCTGTATATAGCCTCCACATTGACTCTGTACCGGTACCCCCAGTATATAGTCTCGCTATTGGTATTTTAGTGCTGCTCTTTAATTACTTGTTACTTTCATTTCTTATTCTTAACCGTCATTTTTTTTATAGCATTTTTGGTTAGGGGCTTGTAAGTAAGCATTTCACTGTAAGATCCACACCTGTTGTATTCTGCGCATGTGACTAATATAATATCATTTGATTTGATGCCGCTTGTGGGACTCTGTAAATAGAACACATAGGCCATTCACATTTGCCTCTGCTGTACTGTAGTTGGATAGCTAGCTAATGGTTAGATATGGTCCAGTGGACTGTAGCTAACGTGAACTAATGAAGCTAACATTAGCTTGCAAAGTTAAAAATCACATTGCCAATAGCAGCTGGCTAATTACATTGATATGATTTGGAATGTCTGGCCAGTGTGTTATGAAAGTTAACTAGCTAGATGTTTGTTTAGATTGAAGTCGGAAGATTACATACCCTTAGGTTGGAGTCATTAAAACTTGTTTTCAACCACTCCACACATTTCTTGAGGGGGAGGTTTGCAAGCTGAAGAGCATCATATCAACCGTGAAGCACAGGGGGTGGCAGCATCATGTGTGGTTGTGCTTTGCTGCCGGAGGGACTGGTGCACTACACAAAATAGATGGCATCATGAGGCAGGAAATTATCTGAATATATTGAAAGAAACATCTCAAGACATCAGTCAGGAGTTAAAGCTTGGTCGCCAATGAGTCTTCCAAATGAACAATGACCCCAAGCAAACTTCCAAAGGTGTGTAAAAATGGCTTAAGGAAAACACAGTCAAGGTATTGAAGTGGCCATCACAAAGTCCTGACTCAATCCTATAGAAAATTTGTAGGCAGAACTGAAAAAGCGTGTGCGAGCAAGGAGGCCTACAAAACCAGCTCTGTTCGGAGAATTGCCAAAATTCCACCAACTTATTGTGAGAAGCTTGTGGAAGGCTACGCAAAATGTTTGACCCAAGTTAAACAATTTAAAGGCAATGCTACCAAATACTAATTGAGGGAATATAAACTTCTGACTCATTGGGAATGTGATGAAAGAAATAAAAGCTGAAATAAATCATTCTCTCTACAATTATTCTTACATTTCACATTCTTAAAATAAAGTGGTGATCCTAACTGACCGGAAGACGGGAATCTTTACTGGGATTAAATATCACGAATGTGAAAACTGTAAACTGTAAGTTAGCTACATGACCTCTCGATGACCTCTCCTTGATTCCTTCCTCTTTCAAGTGAAGAGGAAAATCAATGGAATTAGCTTCAGTTTTTAACATTTGACGACCTGACAACCTTATCAGTTGAGACTTCATGTGTTTTTTTTTTTATTCTCAAAGTGCTGGCTAGAAACACAGAATATGGATAGTTTTTATCTCCGGGAGCTAACTGATGAAATGTACCTCTGAGCAGTTGTGCTTGCTTTGGTTTGCATATTCCAGGTACTGAGCATCACACCATGACTAAACTTTACATTCGTTGTCAACACAAAAGCAGTTGTGTAAAATACTTAATTACTTTTTAAGTAGTTTTTTTGGGTATCTGTACTTTACTTTACTATTAATATTTTTGACTACTTTGCACTTTTACTTCACTTCATTACTAAAGAAAATATTGTATTTTTTACATTTTCCTTCACACCCAAAAGTACTTGTTACATTTTGAATGCTTAACAGGACAGGAAAATTGTCCAATACACTCCCTTATCAAGAGAACATCCATGGTCATCCCTACTGCCTCTGATCTGGAGGACTCACTAAATAGAGAACATCCCTGGTCATCCCTACTGCCTCTGATCTGGAGGACTCACTAAACAGAGAACATCCCTGGTCATCCTACTGCCTCTGATCTGGAGGACTCACTAAACAGAGAACATCCCTGGTCATCCCTACTGCCTCTGATCTGGAGGACTCACTAAACAGAGAACATCCCTGGGCATCCCTACTGCCTCTGATCTGGAGGACTCACTAACAGAGAAAATCCCTGGTCATCCTACTGCCTCTGATCTGGAGGGCTCACTAAACAGAGAACATCCCTGGTCATCCCTACTGCCCTCTGATCTGGAGGACTCACTAAACAGAGAACATCCTGGTCATCCCTACTGCCTCTGATCTGGAGGACTCACTAAACAGAGAACATCCCTGGTCATCCCTACTGCCTCTGATCTGGAGGACTCACTAAACAGAGAACATCCCTGGTCATCCCTACTGCTTCTGATCTGGAGGACTCACTAAACAGAGAAACATCCCTGGTCATCCCTAATGCCTCTGATCTGGAGGACTCACTAAACAGAGAACATCCCTGGTCATCCCTACTGCCTCTGATCTGGAGGACTCACTAAACAGAGAACATCCCTGGTCATCCCTAATGCTCTGATCTGGAGAACTCACTAAACACGAATACTTGCTTGTAAATTATGTCTGCGTGTTGTGTGTGCTCCACGCTATCCGTAAATTTAAACAAATTGTGTCGTCTGATTTGCTTATTATAGGAATGTAAAATTATTTATACTTTTACTTTTACTTTTGATACTTAAGTATATTTTTGCAATTACATATACTTTCAATAGTTATGTATTTTAAAAACAAATACTTTGAGACTTATTCTTAATTAATATTTTCCTGTGTGACTTTCATTTTCTTATTAAGGTATCTTATTTTTACTCAAGTATGACAGTTGAGTACTTTTTCCACAGCAAGCAAATTAAAATAAATAGTTATTCATCTCCTCGAAATCTGATATTCTATGAACGAGTGGCTGGTCCAGCAAGTGACGTTAGCAAGCTACCTGTTGACATGCGTTCTCAACTGGCTCCACCAGGGTGTTAAAACTTCCTGATATCGCAATGAATTCTAGATATTGTGGTAGATGGCCCGTTTCTCTACATGTGAGATGCAGAAATGCTCGTATTTGTATGTAGTGAGAAAAATTCTAAATTTCAATGACACATATTATATGTTTCATAACACATTAAAGGACGTTCATAGTGATAGAGCATTTGTGAAATGTGCCTTTAATCCATGTAAAGATATTGACCTCAAAAAGATCTGTCTGGATCTAGTGACATTCTGTGACTTTGGCTAATAATCCTCTCTTTTTTTTGCCATGGTAACTTTTTGGTATCGTTTTGGTATCGTTTTGGTATCGCTTTGGTATCGTTTTGGTATCGTTTTGGTATCGTTTTGGTATCGTTTTGGTATCAGGTATCAAGATGGTATCGATATCGTTAAACTAAACCTGGTATTGCTATCGAAGTCAAACACCTGTTCATGACATCTCTAAAATAGATCCTTGGCTTGGTCTTGTAATAAGTGACGATTATTTTGACATAATGTAGATTTGTGTAATAAATAAATGCTTGGTCTCTGATGCTAACCTCTTTATGTCATTCTAGGAGCTAAAACGGAAGTCAGTTGGATGCCATGACTCCAGTGTCACAGTCATCGTTGTCCCCAAAACTAGTGTGTCCCACTAAAGTCTGTTCCTCTAGAAAATATCTCCTGTTAATCTTGGCTCCTTTACATTTTCCTGCAGTGGTAAGTCCCCAGACTTCTGGGTTAGAATGACTTAGAGAGAGTGTTTGAGGGAGTAGGGTCCATCTGTAGGAAACGTAGGAGCGGTAACCTAGTCTCTGTGTAAGGAGGCTATTCACCCGGTGGTGAACTAACACGGAAACTCCATAGCTTTTGTGTGTCTGTGGTGTGTGTGCAAAGCAGTTTGGAGCTGTGTGTGTGTGTGTGTTTGCATGGTGTGTGTGTGTGTATGGAGCAGTATGGAGCTGGTCTGTGAACCCTGTCAAACCTCAATCTGCTGCTATTGATAAATAGAGAATAGGAACAGGGTATTGCTGCTCTGATTCCACCTCCCTCCCTCCCTCCCTCCCTCCCTCCCTCCCTCCTCCCTCCCTCCCTCCCTCCCTCCCTCCCTCCGTCCTCCCTCCTCCTCTCCCTCCTCCCTCCACAGCTGTAAAAATACAGTACAGTAATGCTGGACAAGAAAAGGGATAGACAGAAGTGCAGCACTAGCCTGCGGGCACGGACAGGGTGATGCTCAACCTCACAGCATCCCAGATCCTCTCTCAGAGGAGGCGT
>NW_019943266.1:97033-109392 GCF_002910315.2 Salvelinus sp. IW2-2015 | reverse complement strand
TCCGGCCGTGATTGGGAGTCTCATAGGGCGGTGAACAATTGGCTCAGAGTCGTCCAGGTGTAGGCCGTCATTGCAAATAAGAATTTGTTCTTAAATGATTTGCCTAGTTAAATAAAGGTAAAACAAATGGAAAAATACCAGGCGGTGTCAGAGGAAGGCCCTAYAAATTGTCAACAACTCCAGCCACCCTCTCTGATACCAAGTCTAGGTCCAAGAGGCTTCTAAACAGCTTCCATCCATCTATTTGCATTGCCAACCCCCTCGTCCCCTTTTACACCACTGCTACTCTCTGTTGTTATTATCTATGCATAGTCATTTTAATAACTCTACCTGCATGTACATATTACCTCAACTGACCGGTTGAGGGGGTACCGGAGCACATTGAGTCTGTACCGGTACCCCCTGTATATAGCCTCCACATTGACTCTGTACCGGTACCCCCTGTATATAGCCTCCACATTGACTCTGTACCGGTACCCCCAGTATATAGTCTCGCTATTGGTATTTTAGTGCTGCTCTTTAATTACTTGTTACTTTRATRTCTTATTCTTAACCGTKATTTTTTTTATAGCATTTTTGGTTAGGGGCTRGTAAGTAKGCATTTCACTGTAAGATCCACACCTGTTGTATTCTGCGCATGTGACTAATATAATATCATTTGATTTGATGCCGCTTGATGGGACTCTGTAAATAGAACACATAGGCCATTCACATTTGCCTCTGCTGTACTGTAGTTGGATAGCTAGCTAATGGTTAGATATGGTCCAGTGGACTGTAGCTAACGTGAACTAATGAAGCTAACATTAGCTTGCAAAGTTAAAAATCACATTGCCAAATAGCAGCTGGCTAATTACATTGATATGATTTGGAATGTCTGGCCAGTGTGTTATGAAAGTTAACTAGCTAGATGTTTGTTTAGATTGAAGTCGGAAGATTACATACCCTTAGGTTGGAGTCATTAAAACTTGTTTTCAACCACTCCACACATTTCTTGAGGGGGAGGTTTYCAAGCTGAAGAGCATCATATCAACCGTGAAGCACAGGGGGTGGCAGCATCATGTTGTGGMTGTGCTTTGCTGCCGGAGGGACTGGTGCACTWCACAAAATAGATGGCATCATGAGGCAGGAAAATTATCTGAATATATTGAAAGAAACATCTCAAGACATCAGTCAGGAAGTTAAAGCTTGGTCGCCAATGAGTCTTCCAAATGNGTAGCAGTAATGTAAAACTGATTTATAGCTAAAATATGCACATTTTTCGAACAAAACATAGATTTATTGTGTAACATGTTATAGGACTGTCATCTGAGGTAGTTTTTTCTAGGTTATTTAGGTTGGTTCTAGGTTAGTTAGGTTGGCTTGTGCATGCTAAATGCAGCCTACTTGTGCTGTGAAAAATGTCTGTCTGTCTTTTTTTATTTGGTGGTGACCTAACATAAATATATGTGGTGTTTTCTCTGTAAAACATTTAAAAAATCGGACATGTTGGCTGGATTGACAAGATGTTTATCTTTCAAATGCTGTATTGGACTTGTTAATGTGTGAAAGTTAAATATTTTTTAACTTTCACAKATTTTTTMGTTTTGAATTTGCCGCTCTGCCTTTTCAATGGAATGTGGGAGGAGTGCCGCTAGCGGCACCCGTAGCCTCAACAGGTTATCAGAGTGTCACGATTGTGTGGAGGAGAGACGGACCAAAACGCAGCATGTGGAAAATAAGCCATCTTCTTTTATTTTTTCTACGAAGATGAACATGAAACGAAACACTATTACAAACTATACAAAAACAACAAACGACCYTGAAGCTATAAACGTAGTGCACACACACAGGCTACAAACGTTCAACATAGACAATTCCCCACAACCAGCTAAAGCCTATGGTTGCCTTAAATATGGCTCCCAATCAGAGACAACAATAACCAGCTGTCTCTAATTGAGACCCAATTCAGGCAACCATAGACTTTCCTAGATACCTACACTCAACCATAGACACAGCTAGACTACTATACTAAACATAAACCCAACTACTCTAATAAACCCCCTAAACCTTACAACCACCCTAGACACTACAAAAAAACACATACATTCCCCATGTCACACCCTGACCTAACCAAAATAATTAAGAAAACAAAGAATACTATGGCCAGGGCGTGACACAGAGCCTAATCTCACATTTGAGAATGCACTCAAACTGGCCCAGGCCATGGAGTCCGCAAATAGAAATGCACTGGATTTGCAGGCAAGGGGCGCAACTGCGTGCCATACAGTAAAAGAGAGCAGCGCTGAAGGGCGTAGAATTTCAAAGAACAGAAAGCCGTGGTGCAGCAGCCAATAGAGACTGTTATCGTTGCAAAGGCAAACACGCAGCAGTTGTAAATTCAAACACGGAAAGTGTTATGCCTGTGGGATGATAGGCCACATTGCGAGGGCGTGCCGCAATAAAAAAAAGCCAAGGGCTGCAGAAAAGAGGACGGACAGAAAACCGAATACCTCCAGARGCTCTAGCTYCCGCTCTAATCAAGTGAMAGAAAGTGAAAGTGAGTGCGCAGACGCAGAGCAAGCATTCTCAATGTACAGTGTACAGGGGGCGAATATGAAGAAGGTGGAGCCTTTCATTGTGGAAATGGGAATAAATGGATTGAAGGTACCGTTTGAACTAGACACAGGATGTAGTGTCACTCTGATGAACAGGTCCCAATTCTATAGGAAGTGGAAAACCGTTGAAGTGCCTAAACTGAGAGACACCCCCATTAAACTCAAAACGTGCACAGGGGAGAAGATCACTGCGATTGGAGTTGCTGATGTTCAAGTGGAATATCAAGGACAAAAGAAAAATCTGCCTCTCTTAGTAGTGGAAGGTACTGGCCCCAGCTTACTAGGAAGAGGGTGGTTGGAGGAAATAAAAATTAACTGGGATGAAATCAAACATGTCACCACAGAGACATTGACACTACAGCAGGTGCTTTCAAAGCATGAGTGTGTTTTCAAGAAGAGCTAGGACATTAAAAGGGGTCCAAGCTACCATTCATGTTGCTGCTGATGCTAACTCCCAGATTCTATAGGCCAAGATCAGTTCCATATTGCCATGAAAGCCTAAATGGATGTGGAAATTGACAGACTCTTAGCAGAGGATATAATTGTACCTGTCAAGTTTTCTGAGTGGGCAGCAACCAGTTGTTCCCATACTAAAACCAGGATGTTCAATCAGATTATGCGGTGACTATTAAGCTGACTGTAAATAGAGTTTCCTCTCTGGAGCAGTACCCAATACCCAAAGTGGAGGATTTGCTTTCAAAGTTAACCGGAGGGCAACAGTTTACAAAACTGGACATGAGTCACGCATATCAGCAAGTGCTAATGGATAAAGCTTCACAGAAGTACCTGACCATAAAAACACCCACAGAGGATGTTTACCTATAAACCGCTTACCTTTCGGGGTGTCTTCTGCACCAGCTATCTTCCAAAGAACTATGGAGGGAATTCTGCAGGGGATACCCAAGGTAGAGCATTTACCTCGACGACATTCTGTCACGGGAGTCACGAAGGAGGAGACATCTCAGAAACTTAGGTGAAGTTTTTGAGGAGGATGGAGGACGCCGGTCTCCGGCTGAAGAGGAGCAAGTGTACACTGTTAGCTGATGAAGTGCCAGTACCGTGCCGGTCACAAGGTGATGCCAAGGGGGTACCCACACTGTCAAAGCTAAATGAGGCTGTTGTGGAAGCTCCAGCTCCGGGACAAACGTTTACAGAGCTGAAAGCCTATTCTAGGCTTACTGAATTATTATAATCGCTCCTCCCAACCTCTCTACCCTTCTTAGTCCTCTACATCAACTGTTAAGGAAGGATTGTGGCCTGGAAATGCGTCAGAAAGACAGGAAGAGCTTTTCAAAGTCAAAGTGTTACTGCAAGCAGCTTGAAGTGCACTACTCAGCAGACAGAATTCTCATTCTTATCGTGTGATTGCCTCATCGGTATGGTGTGGGGGCGGTGCTTATCCCACCGGATGGAGAATGGGGCCCGAGGAAACCTATCGGTTCATGTCAAGAACGTGTGTCGCCAGCGGAGAAAAAGCTTACTCTCCAGCTGGAACAAGGAAGGACTTGGGCTGTCATATTCGGAATACAGAGATTCCACCCAAGTACTTGTACGGTGAGGAACATTCACTATTGTGACGGATCATAAACCTTGATCTCGCTGTTCCATGGAACAAAAAGCCAGTACCACAAATGTCTCTCCAAAGAGTTCAACGTTGGAATGTGTGGCTCAGGGCCTACGAGTACAGAATCATTTACAAACCAGTAGATACCCATGGGAAATGCTTGCATGCTCTGAGTAGGCTGCCTGTTGCCAGAAATCATCAGTCAGAGAAGGAAAATGACCAGGTTTTGATGATTCGACTGTTGGATGATTGCACCAGTGAACACCAGCACAAATTCAGGCCAATGCGGACTTCAAAGGATGTGACGCTTATCAACAAGTGCATGTAATTATCCCTGAAAGGCATGGCCTACCAGTGACAAAGGCCTCAGATCATGCGCACTACACTCGCCGCGTTGGCATTGATGTTCGAGTATGGATGTTTTCTGTGGTTCAAGGTAGTTATTCCCACCACAAGGGCGGGGGTTGCTATGAAGTTGTTGCATCCAGTCGCATCCAGTATGTCGAGAATGAAAAGGGCCTGAGCGGAGTGCAGTATGTTCTGGTGGCCAAGATCGGACCACGATGTGGAAAATAGGTAGCCGGTGTGAAAGAGTTCAAGAAGCAACAGAAGGTCACCACCCACCGCACATTACAATCCATTGGGAATGGCCAGAAAAAACCATGGACACGACTACATGTGGGACTACGCTGGACCTTTCCTAGGAAAAATGTTCCTTGTGCTGATTGATTCTCATTTCAAAGTGGATGGGATGTTTACCCCATGAACACGTCAACATCGTACGCTACGATTTGAGAAGTTGAGACAAAGCTTCAGTGTTATGGGGATTGCCTCAAAATGTTGGTTAGTGACAATGCTACTTGTTTTACAAGCACTGAATTCACAAGTTTCATGAAAACAAAATGGAATTCAGCATGTAACGTCGGCCCCTTTTCACCCATCTTCAAACGGATTAGCAGAACGTGCGGTTCAGACCTTGAAGGAGGATGAGAAGATGCAAGGGCCCAGCATTGAAACAAAGGTGTCAAGATTCTTGTTTAGCTACAGGATTACTCCTCAAGCTACGACTGGGTTGTCACCTGCAGAAATGTTGATGTGAAGGAGGTTAAGGTCAACCTTGGATCTCATCAGACCAGACCTGAAAATGAAAATACAACAAAAGCAATGGAATCAAAAATGGAATCATGATACCCAGCCAAACTCAGAAGTTTCTCAACTGAGATGATGTCTATACAAGAAACTATGGGTTTGGTCCTAAATGGATTCCAGCTACCATTGAGGATTGCTCAGGACCAGTATCTTATACTGTGATCATCGGAAGTGGACAAAGACTAAGGAGACACGTGGATCAGATCCGAGCTCGAATTCCAGTTCCATCCGGAGATCTGGATCAATTCTTAAACGAGCAGGACAGGACATTGAACGTTTCCCAGAGTTGCAGTTGGACAAACCACCTGAGACCAACAAATGCTCAAACTTCCTGAGACCACCAGTCCGGGACGACCTCCTCCTGTGAAGTCTCCACAAAAGGACTTTGTTTCACCATCAAGGGTGAAGATCTGGTGGCATCAGCTACACCACCTCTGAGACGCTCTATTAGAGAGAGACGTCCGCCAGACTTGTCAGATCCTAAAGGAGATCACTTTTGAAAAAATGTAAATAAGAATATAGCACAGCTCAGAAAGGAATTAAATTGGGTTATTAGCTTTAAAGGGGGGAATGTAGTAACCTTGGATATTATGTTTACCAATAGATGGCAGTATTGACTCAAGACGGGGGTTGCTTCCCGCTATCCTAGCTATTTCCTATGTCTGCCTATATTACCATGATTAAGAAAGCTTCAGGTAGTTTAAGCCAGGTGCATAAGATAATGTATAATTATCTAAGTATATAATTATCTTAATTATCTAAGATAATCTAAGTTAACAATTAAAGACTAAACCGTACGTAAGTCTCATGAGTCGTAATTCTAAGAAGCCTTTAAGGATACTACATTTACTAATACCTCAAATTTTCTTCAATTCAGACTTCAAGCTTTGCCTCCATAATCCAGTTAAAAGTTGTGGCCTACTTATAAACACACCAACTGACAACAAGACAGGAAACCACGTTTATGCCTAGCTCCAGTATATGTATTTTCTTATCATGAAAACATGGAAAGATTTTGCCAATGTGGCTTACTCTAGTTCCTTGTGCTGAGCTTGATGTTGATACAGGACTAAGATCACACCGGCTCTGACGCTCGTTAGATGTGGCAGGGCTTGCAAACCATTACAGACTACAAAGGGAAGTCCATGACGGGCCGCCCCCAGGTGGTAGGGCAGGTAACAACATATCCCCATTGCTGAACCTTAACACAGGGGCCTCTCAGGGGTGCGTGCTTAGTCCCTTTCTGTACTCCTGTTCACTCATGACTTCATGACCAGGCACGACTCTCAACACCATCATTACATTTTCTGAAGACACAACAGTGGTAGGCCTGATCACAGACAACGATGAGACAGACTATAGGGAGGAGGTCAGAGACCTGGCCGTGTGGTGCCAGGACAACAACCTCTCCCTCAACGTGATCAAGACAAAGGAGTGTGGACTACAGGAAAAAGGGACCGTGCACACCCCCATTTCTATTGACGGGGCTGTAGTGGAGCAGGTTGAGAGCTTCAAGTTCCTTGGTGTCCACATCACCAACAAACCAACATGGTCCAAGCACACCAAGACCAGTCTTGAAGAGGGCACGACAAAACCTATTCCCCCTCAGGAGAATGAACAGATTTGCCATGGGTCCTCAGATCCTCAAAAGGTTCTACAGCTGCACCATCGAGAGCATCCTGACTGGTGCATCACTGCCTGGTATGGCAACTGCTCGGCCTCCGACCGCAAGGCACTACAGAGGGTAGTGCGAATGGCCCATACATCACTGGGGCCAAGCTTCCTGCCATCCAGACCTCTATACATGGTGCTACAAGTGGTGCAGCGGTCTAAGGCACTGCATCTCAGTGCAAGAGGCGTCACTGGTTCGAATCCAGGCTGCATCTCTTCCGGCCGTGATTGGGAGTCTCATAGGGCGGTGAACAATTGGTCAGAGTCGTCCAGGTGTAGGCCGTCATTGCAAATAAGAATTTGTTCTTAAACGATTTGCCTAGTTAAATAAAGGTAAAACAAATGGAAAAATACCAGGCGGTGTCAGAGGAAGGCCCTAAAAATTGTCAACAACTCCAGCCACCCTCTCTGATACCAAGTCTAGGTCCAAGAGGCTTCTAAACAGCTTCCATCCAGTCTATTGCATTGCCAACCCCCTCTTCCCCTTTTACACCACTGCTACTCTCTGTTGTTATTATCTCTGCATAGTCACTTTAATAACTCTACCTGCATGTACATATTACCTCAACTGACCGGTTGAGGGGGACCGGAGCACATTGAGTCTATACCGGTACCCCCTGTATATAGCCTCCACATTGACTCTGTACCAGTACCCCTGTATATAGCCTCCACATTGACTCTGTACCGTACCCCCTGTATATAGCCTCCACATTGACTCTGTACCTGGTACCCCCTGTATATAGCCTCCACATTGACTCTGTACCGGTACCCCCTGTATATAGCCTCCACATTGACTCTGTACCGTACCCCCTGTATATAGCCTCCACATTGACTCTGTACCGGTACCCCCTGTATATAGCCTCCACATTGACTCTGTACCGGTACCCCTGTATATAGCCTCCACATTGACTCTGTACCGGTACCCCCTGTATATAGCCTCCACATTGACCTTCTGTACCATAACACCCTGTATATAGCCTCCACATTGACTCTTGTACCGGTACCCCCTGTATATAGCCTCCCACATTGACTCTGTACCGGTACCCCCTGTATATAGCCTCCACATTGACTCTGTACCGGTACCCCTGTATATAGCGCTCCCACATTGACTCTGTACCGGTCCCTGTATATAGCCTCCACATTGACTCTGTACCGGTACCCCCTGTATATAGCCTTCCACATTGACTCTGTACCGGTACCCCCTGTATATAGCCTCCACATTGACTCTGTACCGGTACCCCCTGTATATAGCCTCCACATTGACTCTGTACCGGTACCCCCAGTATATAGTCTTCGCTATTGGTATTTTAGTGCTGCTCTTTAATTACTTGTTACTTTCATTTCTTATTCTTAACGTCATTTTTTTTATAGCATTTTTGGTTAGGGGCTTGTAAGTAAGCATTTCACTGTAAGATCCACACCTGTTGTATTTCTGCGCATGTGACTAATATAATATCATTTGATTTGATGCCGCTTGATGGGACTCTGTAAATAGAACACATAGGCCATTCACATTTGCCTCTGCTGTACTGTAGTTGGATAGCTAGCTAATGGTTAGATATGGTCCAGTGGACTGTAGCTAACGTGAACTAATGAAGCTAACATTAGCTTGCAAAGTTAAAAATCACATTGCCAAATAGCAGCTGGCTAATTACATTGATATGATTTGGAATGTCTGGCCAGTGTGTTATGAAAGTTAACTAGCTAGATGTTTGTTTTAGATTGAAGTCGGAAGATTACATACCTTAGGTTGGAGTCATTAAAACTTGTTTTCAACCACTCCACACATTTCTTGAGGGGAGGTTTGCAAGCTGAAGAGCATCATATCAACCGTGAAGCACAGGGGGTGGCAGCATCATGTTGTGGTTGTGCTTTGCTGCCGGAGGGACTGGTGCACTACACAAAATAGATGCATCATGAGGCAGGAAATTATCTGAATATATTGAAAGAAACATCTCAAGACATCAGTCAGGAAGTTAAAGCTTGGTCGCCAATGAGTCTTCCAAATGAACAATGACCCCAAGCAAACTTCCAAAGGTGTGTAAAAATGGCTTAAGGAAAACAAAGTCAAGGTATTGAAGTGGCCATCACAAAGTCCTGACCTCAATCCTATAGAAAATTTGTAGGCAGAACTGAAAAAGCGTGTGCGAGCAAGGAGGCCTACAAAACCAGCTCTGTTCGGAGGAATTGGCCAAAATTCACCCAACTTATTGTGAGAAGCTTGTGGAAGGCTACGCAAAATGTTTGACCCAAGTTAAACAATTTAAAGGCAATGCTACCAAATACTAATTGAGGGAATATAAACTCTGACTCACTTGGAATGTGATGAAAGAAATAAAAGCTGAAATAAATCATTCTCTCTACAATTATTCTTACATTTCACATTCTTAAAATAAAGTGGTGATCCTAACTGACCGAAGACAGGGAATCTTTACTGGGATTAAATATCACGAACTGTGAAAAACTGTAAACTGTAAGTTAGCTCACATGACCTCTCGATGACCTCTCCTTGATTCCTTCCTCTTTCAAGTGAAGAGGAAAATCAATGGAATTAGCTTCAGTTTTTAACATTTGACGACCTGACAACCTTATCAGTTGAGACTTCATGTGTTTTTTTTTTATTTCTCAAAGTGCTGGCTAGAAACACAGAAATATGGATAGTTCTTATCTCCGGGAGCTAACTGATGAAATGTAACCTCTGCAGCTTGTGCTTGCTTTTGGTTTGCATATTCCAGGTACTGAGCATCACACCATGACTAAACTTTACATTCGTTGTCAACACAAAAGCAGTTTGTGTAAAATACTTAATTACTTTTTAAGTAGTTTTTTGGGTATCTGTACTTTACTTTACTATTAATATTTTTGACTACTTTGCACTTTTACTTCACTTCATTACTAAAGAAAATATTGTATTTTTTACATTTTCCTTCACCCCAAAAGTACTGTTACATTTTGAATGCTTAACAGGACAGGAAAATTGTCCAATACACTCCCTTATCAAGAGAACATCCATGGTCATCCCTACTGCCTCTGATCTGGAGGACTCACTAAATAGAGAACACCCTGGTCATCCCTACTGCCTCTGATCTGGAGGACTCACTAAACAGAGAACATCCCTGGTCATCCCTACTGCCTCTGATCTGGAGGACTCACTAAACAGAGAACATCCCTGGTCATCCCTACTGCCTCTGATCTGGAGGACTCACTAAACAGAGAACATCCCTGGGCATCCCTACTGCCTCTGATCTGGAGGACTCACTAAACAGAGAACATCCCTGGTCATCCCTACTGCCTCTGATCTGGAGGGCTCACTAAACAGAGAACATCCCTGGTCATCCCTACTGCCTCTGATCTGGAGGACTCACTAAACAGAGAACATCCTGGTCATCCCTACTGCCTCTGATCTGGAGGACTCACTAAACAGAGAACATCCCTGGTCATCCTACTGCCTCTGATCTGGAGGACTCACTAAACAGAGAACATCCCTGGTCATCCTACTGCCTCTGATCTGGAGGATCCACTAAACAGAGAACATCCCTGGTCATCCCTAATGCCTCTGATTCGGAGGACTCACTAAACAGAGAACATCCCTGGATCCCTACTGCCTCTGATCTGGAGGATCACTAAACAGAGAACATCCCTGGTCATCCCTAATGCCTCTGATCTGGAGAACTCACTAAACACGAATACTTCGCTTGTAAATTATGTCTGCGTGTTGTAGTGTGCTCCACGCTATCCGTAAATTTAAACAAATTGTGTCGTCTGATTTGCTTATTATAAGGAATGTAAAATTATTTATACTTTTACTTTTACTTTTGATACTTAYGTATATTTTTGCAATTACATATACTTTCAATAGTTATGTATTTTTAAAACCAAATACTTTGAGACTTATTCTTAATTAATATTTTCCTGTGTGACTTTCATTTTCTTATTAAGGTATCTTTATTTTTACTCAAGTATGACAGTTGAGTACTTTTTCCACCGCAGCAAGCAAATTAAAATAAATAGTTATTCATCTCCTCGAAATCTGATATTCTATGAACGAGTGGCTGGTCCAGCAAGTGACGTTAGCAAGCTACCTGTTGACATGCGTTCTCAACTGGCTCCACCAGGGTGTTACAACTTCCTGATATCGCAATGAATTCTAGATATTGTGGTAGATGGCCCGTTTCTACATGTGAGATGCAGAAATGCTCGTATTTGTATGTAGTGAGAAAAATTCTAAATTTCAATGACACATATTATATGTTCATAACACATTAAAGGACGTTCATAGTGATAGAGCATTTGTGAAATGTGCCTTTAATCCATGTAAAGATATTGACCTCAAAAGATCTGTCTGGATCTAGTGACATTCTGTGACTTTGGCTAATAATCTCTCTTTTTTTTGCCATGGTAACTTTTTTGGTATCGTTTTGGTATCGTTTTGGTATCGCTTTGGTATCGTTTTGGTATCGTTTTGGTATCGTTTTGGTATCGTTTTGGTATCAGGTATCAAGATGGTATCGATATCGTTAAACTAAACCTGGTATTGCTATCGAAGTCAAACACCTGTTATCATGACATCTCTAAAATAGATCCTTGGCTTGGTCTTGTAATAAGTGACGATTATTTTTGACATAATGTAGATTTGTGTAATAAATAAATGCTTGGTCTCTGATGCTAACCCTCTTTATGTCATTCTAGGAGCTAAACAGGAAGTCAGTTGGATGCCATGACTCCAGTGTCACACCCATCGTTGTCCCCAAACTAATGTGTCCCACCAAAGTCTGTTCCCTTAGAAAACTATCTCCTGTTAATCTTGGCTCCTTTACATTTTCCTGCAGTGTAAGTCCCCAGACTTCTGGGTTAGAATGACTTAGAGAGAGTGTTTGAGGGAGTAGGGTCCATCTGTAGGAAACGTAGGGAGCGGTAACCTAGTCTCTGTGTAAGGAGGCTATTCACCCGGTGGTGAACTAACACGGAAACTCCATAGCTTTTCGTGTCTGTGGTGTGTGTGCAAAGCGTTTGGAGCTGTGTGTGTGTGTGTGTTTGCATGTGTGTGTGTGTGTATGGAGCAGTATGGAGCTGGTCTGTGAACCCTGTCAAACCTCAATCTGTGCTATTGATAAATAGAGAATAGGAACAGGGTATTGCTGCTCTGATTCCACCTCCCTCCCTCCCTCCCTCTCCTCCCTCCCTCCCTCCCTCCCTCCCTCCCTCCCTCCCTCCCTCCCTCCCCCTCCCTCCTCCCTCCCTCCCTCCCTCCACAGCTGTAAAAATACAGTACAGTAATGCTGGACAAGAAAAGGGATAGACAGAAGTGCAGCACTAGCCTGCGGGCACAGGAGGTGATGCTCAAACCTCACAGCATCCCAGATCCTCTCTCAGAGGAGGTT
>NW_019943266.1:79136-91571 GCF_002910315.2 Salvelinus sp. IW2-2015 | reverse complement strand
TGATTGACAGAGTCGAAAGCCTTGGCAAGGTCAATGAATACGGCTGCACAGTATTGTTTCTTATCGATGGCGGTTAGGATATCATTTAGGACCTTGAGCGTGGCTGAGGTGCCCTCATGACCAGCTCTGAAACCAGATTGCATAGCGGAGAAGGTATGGTGCGATTCTAAATGGTCTGTAATCTGTTTGTTGACTTGGCTTTCGAAGACCTTAGAAAGGCAGGGTAGGATATATATATGTCTGTAGCAGTTTGGGTCTAGAGTGTCCCCCCCTTTGGAGAGGGGGATGACCGCAGCTGCTTTCCAATCTTTGGGAATCTCAGACGACACGAATGAGAGGTTGAACAGGCTGGTAATAGGGGTTGCAACAATTTCTGCAGATCATTTTAGAAAGAAAGGGTCCAGATTGTCTAGCAGGGCTGATTTGTAGGGGTCCAGATTTTGCAGCTCTTTCAGAACATCAGCTGACTGGATTTGGGAGAAGGAGAAATGGGGAYGGCTTGGGCGAGTTGCTCTGGGGGGTGCAGTGCTGTTGACCGGGGTAGGGGTAGCCAGGTGGAAAGCATGGCCAGCCGTAGAAAAATGCTTATTGAAATTCTCAATTATAGTGGATTTATCGGTGGTGACAGTGTTTCCTGTCCTCAGTGCAGTGGGCAGCTGGGAGGAGGTGTCTTATTCTCCATGGACTTTACAGTGTCTCAGAACATTTTTGAGTTTGTGAAGGGCAGTCAGGTCTGGAGGGAACCAAGGGCTATATCTGTTCCTGGTTCTAAAATTCTTGAATGGGGCATTCTTATGCTTATTTAAGATGGTGAGGAAGGCATTTAAAAAAAAAAAAAAACTAACGTTGTATTACAAAAGTAGTTTGAAATGTTTTGGTAAAGTTTACATGTAACTTTTGAGATATTTTGTAGTGACGTTGCGCAAGTTGGAAGCTGTGTTTTTCTGGATGAAATGTGCCAAATAAATGGACATTTTGGATATATATCGACGGAATTATCGAACAAAAGGACTATTTGTGATGTTTATGGAGCATATTGGGAGTGCCAACAAAAGCGTTCGGTCAAAAGATAGCATGAATTTATTATTTTTTTTTCTGCGTTCGTGTCGTGCCTGCAGTTTGAAATATGCTACTCCTTTGTTTACTGTTGTGCTAGTCATTAGATAATAGCATATCTTAATCTTCCGCCGAAAGCCTTTTGATGATCTGACATGTAGGCTGGAATGACAATGAGTGTAGCTTTAATTGATATCTTACATGTGTGATTTAATGAAAGTTTGAACTGTTATAGATATGATTCTTGGCACTCTGCATTTTCCGCTGGCTATTGGGCCAGTGGGACGATTGCGTCCACCTACCCCAGAGAGTTAATAATAACAAGGCAGAAAAAACAAAACAGGAGAAGCGTACTGAACGAACCGAAACCATACTGCCCTGATGCACTGAGGCTTACTGAGGGCTAAATACAAGGGAGCAGTAATCAAGGTGAGGATGAGTCCGAGTGTTCCGTAATGATGTGGCGAGCAGTGTGGTGTGTAATGATGGGGAGCTAGGTTGTTGTGAATGATGGGGAGCAGCGTGTGTGTATGAATGGGGGAGCAGGTGTGGGAATATGGAGCAGGTGTGTGGTAATGATGGGAGTAGGTGCGTTGTATGATGGGGCAGCAGTGTGTGTAATGATGGGGAGCAGTTGTGGCGTAAATGATGGGGGAGCAGGTGTGCGTAATGATGGGGAGCAGGTGTGTGTAATGATGGGGAGCAGGTGTGCGTAATGATGGTACCAGGACCTGTAGTTAGTAAGACCGGCGACATCGAGTGATGGAGAGGGGGAGCAGAACTATAGTTCTCACTTTTAACATTGGATTTATTAACTACTTAAAGGTAAGATGTGTTTTTTTATTCTGGTGCCACTCTGCACACTACATGTATTCGAACATGTAATCTACGTAATCCCCAAAAGTAATGAATTGTTAATGAGAGGGGCCATAACCAATAAGTAGTAATGCTGCATATTCAAAGAAAAATTWAAATATCACCTTTCTGGTCAAAAAAAATCTTAAATTGCTAAGGTGTTGTCACTTTTTATTTTATTTTAATTTAAATGTACCTTTTATTTATCACCTTTGAGGTCACAAGTTCAAGTACAAATCAGATAAAAACATGAAAATATGAAATATTCTGTATATTTCCTATTCAACAAAAGGCTTGAAATGACTGATATGCGTTCTAAATAATATAATCAGATTATAAAACGTCTAACAATAAGATTTCACCTTCCTTATAACTGTAAAATACACGTTTGTATGTTTAGTGTTAGAGAAAAMGTGTAAAACCATCACTGTGAAGGTCTCACAGAGCTCTAGCTTGGCTTCCTGAACTCATTAGGAACTCACCTTTCATCTCAATATTAATATTTTCCATCTATGACAAACATAATTATTTTTTGTTTGTTTAAAATCTATGAATTATTTTACATGAATGGCTTTAAATCAATGTCTGAATGTGCTACCATAATGAAACTTAATTTGTTGTGAAATATGTTATAAATGTTTTTCAAATGTATAACTGCTTTAATTTACCCCAGGAAATAGAGCTGCTGCCTTGGCATGAATAAAAATACAAACCACTCTCTCCTGCTGTGGTACGATGTAATGATTGCAGGCATGTGTTTTGTCAGTGGCTTTGATGTAGGGTTCAGCCAGGAGTTGATGGACAGTCTCGCTGGTTCAGCAAGAATACCACTGTGTGCGTGGGAACCAGGGATATCACTCAATACAAGCCATTTCTATCTACTCTGTCCACAGATCAATTTATAAGACACCATGTCAGTCGGAACCGGTACCAGAACCACGCAGGTCCCTAAAACAGGGACTATGAATGTTTATTTTGGTTTGAACTGGTTCAAAATGTTTTTTTGGTTTGAACTGATTCAAAATTTGATTTTGCTGGTCAGAACAGTGGAAAGGAACGAAAACAAAGAATGGTTCTGCCACGCTAACCCTCCAACACAGGAACCCTCCTAGTGGTTAGAGCGTTGGGACTGTAACCGAAAGGTTGCTTGTTCGGATCACGAGTTGAAAAGGTGAAAAAAACTGCCTTGACCAAGGCAGTTAACCCACACAACAAGTGCTCCTCGGGCATCGATGACGTGGACATCGATTAAGGCAGCCTTCTGCACTGATTCTGCCTTCTGCACTGATTCTGCCTTCTGCACTGATTCTGCACTCATAAGATGACATATTTATTGTATAGCATATGTTTTTTTTGAAAAATTTGCATATTTCAGGTATAAATCACAGTTCTACATTGCAGCTGCAATCTGAAATAGTGCCGAAGCTGCCAGAATAATTACAGAGACCAACGTCAAATACCTAATTACTCATCTTAAAACATTTCTGAAAAATACACAGCGTACAGCAAATGAAAGCCCAACATCTTGTGAATCCAGCCTCCGAGCAATGTTCAGATTATTTAAGTGTTCTATACAGGAAACACAACTATAGCCCAGTTATATTACTTAGCACAATAGCCGGACACAAGCAAATTTACAGCAGCACAGGTTAGCGATCGTAACATAATACATGCAAATATTAATATAATGGACTCCACTTTGAATACCTTCATCAGATGGGACGTCCTTAACATCATTTACAAAATGCATATAGGTTTGTTCGAAATTGCCATATTTAGCAGCACAAATCGTGGGTTATCACAATGCTGGATCATTGGCAGACAGGTTCATCGGCAATTCTGGCCCGGCACCACTCTGGAAAGGCACCTAAATCTAATCAATAAAATAATTCGTAAACTTGACTTAAAAGATACAGGTTGGACCGCAAATGAAAGATGCATTAAGTGTTAATTGTAATGCAACCCGCTGAAGTCTAGGATTTCTTTTAAAATTAACGTTACTTAGACATGACAGGTGCTGCGGGTTACAGCCAGACTAGTGCCGCAATAATGGCCGGACAAATCCGTTTTCATTCTTTCCCACATAAATAGCGGAATCCCAACAATCATAAGATAAGCTTTACTTTTGCACGAGCTCCATCGAATCCGCTTCGCGACGCACGCTGGCCTCCTTTGTCCAAAATAATCGTTGCTTTGTTGTCAAAGTCCTCTTGACTTATGGAACTACATGCTAACAATGCTACATTGTGCCACAACATGCCCTTTAATGTTCAAAAGCAATTTACGAAAGGAATCCGAAAATGCAAACTATACTCGCATAAACTGATATACTCGTTTAAATAACTTTCGTATATTGGATGTTTCTAAACACTACTATCGAAATTAAATTACAGACGGATATCTAAGGTCGATAACTGGCCCCCCGTAACTCAAATTGCCATCTGAGGTCTTGCTCTTGCAGCAATGACGACTGTCGAAGAAGAGCTCCCTTCGTTCTTGGCCTTTTAAAAGCTCTGAGCAACTACGTAGAAACTCCCATTATCCACTTCTTCATACTGTGGTTACTGCATCATGGGAGACGGCGGTGCAGTTCATTGGTCGACACCCATAGAGAACATCACAGAGCTTTAACATGATTAGACAGCAGCCCTCGTTTTCAGAGACCTCGCAGTTCCATGTCATAGAATTCTCGCTGCAGAAGATTCTGGTTCATCCCACAGGAACATAATTCATAACGGTTTTAGAAACTAGAGACGTTGTTTTCTATCCAATAGTAATAAATATACTGCATATCTGTTAACGAGCAAGAATGAGTAAAGCAGTTTTAATTTGCGGAACGAATATGTCAAGTTGAACAGCTACCCCCTGTAGTGTTTTTAAACGGGTTTTCCATAGTGACATTCTAGAAATCCTAGTGTTTGCATGGCATAGAAAAGGGTTTCTCTCTGCTCATGACACTTGTTCACGAGGAGCTAGCCAACCCACTACATTAATCCTTTCAAGCTGAAGCGTGAGAAAGCAGCAAACTTAACTAACACTTGGTTTGTTTGACTTTTTTTCTTTGTACATATCGCCAGAAAGATTATGCCAGTGAATTCTATGATTCTCGACTGCGCTGATGAAAACGCTTCCTGTCTGTCTCCCCACTCCCGAAACGTCTCGTATTATGGGACAGCTGGGAAATCGATCTTGCTGAATATTGAAACATGTTTTGCAAATGTCAGACAAAGAATCTTAAAGAGTTATAGAAAATCTCAGTTCTGACTTGAACACTAATTGTCAGTCTCAAAAAATGTGGATAATGTCCTAATGATTTTTATTAGTATGAATGCCTTGCTGGCGGCTGATAAGATCAGCGGGAATGCAACATCAATGGGACGCAGAATAGGCATTTTAACTCTATAAGGATTTAGCCCAGTGGCCAATTTGGTGGACAGCACCGCTTTGGAATTGTTTTAACCAGTCAGCCATTCAGGGATTAGACCCACCCGTTGTAATAAAAGATAACATCCGTCCTGGCTCCCGTCGCTCCAGGCCCCGCAATGACAGTAACAACACTCACTGCCTCTTTCCCTCCCCTGCCAGCCCTTTCTCTCTCTCTCTCTCTCTCTCTCTCTTAATTTCACTTTCAGTTCCATTTAGGTTTCTTTATTGGCATGGGAAACATATAGTTTAGATTTCCAATGCCAGTACAATAGGACTAAAGTAAACAATACGATGAAATCAACAAATAAAAACATGTACTGGTTAACATTTCACTCTCTCTCTCCGCTCACAGCCAACCTCTCTCTCTCTTCTACTCTTCTCTCTCTCTTTCTACTCTCTCTCTCTCTCGCTCACCCTGCCCCAACCTCTCTCTCTTACCTCTCTCTTACCTCTCTCTCTCTACCTCTCTCTACCTCTCCTCTCTTACATCTCTCTCTTACCTCTCTCTCTCTACCTCTCTCTACCTCTCTTCTTCTACCTCTCTCTCTTACCTCCCTCTCTCTCGTCTCTTGTTCTCTCTCTCTCTCTCTCTCGCTCTCTAACCTTCCTCTCTGCTCTTCTCTCTCATCCTCTCCCTGGAAGTCTTTTGTATCTCCTTGCGCAGTGGTTTTCGGTGGGGAAACGAGAAAGGAGGAGAGGTAGAGCAAGATAGGGACGAGTTAGTGGTCAGAGAGAGGAAAGGTAGAGAGAGTGAGAGAGTAGAGGAGATGAAGAGAGGCTAGAGAGAAGGCGAGGGCGAGAGAGAGTAGCAGAGAGGAGAGCAGACGGACAGAGGAAGGACTGAGAAGGAGAGAGAAGAGAGGAGGGCTGACATCAAAGTGTGCCCTCTTTGGCAGAGACTGCAGCTTACTCCTCCAGCTCAGATCCCAACACAATTAGGTGATTAAATCAACATCCTATTTATTTACGTGCGACCAAACAGTGCAAGCCAGTTTTTACAGTTGGGCAGGGGGGGAATGTGGCTAAGCAAAGCTTTAAAGGGAAACTCTATTTCACGAGTGTTTTGACTTAGCTTCTCTGCTTTTAATGTGTTTTTCTCGATTGTATCCACAACTGGCACCCCTATTCCCTATCAGTGACATGCTATCTTTAGACCTAGAGCCGCTAGGCACCCTATTACCCTAATGTGCACTACTTGACCCAGCACCATGGGGACGAACAAACGGCTGATACACCTTGCGCTGGCTGTGTGAAGCGGATGACTAACTGGTCCGTTGCACTACTGAATACATACATGTACTGTCTGATATACCAACTATCTATTCTTACTAGGGGAATTAAATAATCAATGTAGCTTGCTAGGTGGATCTAAATCTAATGCTAGGGTATGAACATTTAATCTAATCTAATGCAAGGTAGTGACTAATCTGATTCAAATCTAGGGTATGAACTAAACTGAATCTAAATCTAGGGTATGAATACTAATCTGATCTAAATCTAGTTGAATTGAACTTAATTCTTGATCTAAATCTAGGGTATGAACCTAATCTAATCTCTTAATGCTATAATAATCGCTGGTAGCTAATCAGCATATGCTAAGTCTACTGTGGTCTACTGTATGACTAAATCTGAAACTATGCTTAGAGGTTATACAATCTGTACTGAACTATGCTGGATCTAAATCTAGATATGGATCTATAACTAGTTATCAATAATTAAGGCTAGTAACTAATTGATCTAATATCTAGAGTATGACTATATGTTCCAATTCTAAGGCATTTAACTTATATCTGATCTAAATCTAGGATATGAACTAAACTCTATCCAAATCTTAGGGTTATATAACGTAATCTGATCTAAATCTAGCGGTGAACCTCAATCTAATCTAAATCTAGGGTATGAATCGACTAATCTATATATCATTAAATGGTGAACTAATCTATCTAAGTGCGTATAGATACTAAATCTGATCTACAATCTAGGAGTATGAACTTAATCATGATCTAACTCTAAGCGTATGAACTGAATTCTAATTCTAAATGCTAGGATTTTATAATCAATTTCATGCTAGGATTCACTAATTATTATGACTTTTGGTGTGCCCAGACTTCAAAGTAGAAAACATTGTTGTATGGCAATGCTATTGAAACTTGACCTATGGTCCTTGTGTCCCTGCACTAAGGCGGTGTTTCAAGGTGCAATTGATAGTAATGGTGGTTACGCCAATAAACTAGAGACCCACACTCCGAATTCATGTCCGAATGTTCCAGAATGTTTTCAAAATGGTTCCAGATGGTTCCAGAATGTTTCAAACATGGTTCTGGAATGGTTCCCAGAATTTCTGGTTCATGGTTGCAGACGTCAAATTCGGTCCCCCGGAACGGCCGGACGACACCCAAAACATGCTGTCATTTATAACATTGAAGATACATAAAACCACAATACTGGGTATTTTTAATGTTTTCACAACAAGAAGAGAACCTTCCAACTACTCGCTACACTCTGGTCAGTAACAACTTGTGGTAAATGGCGTAAAAGTTGCACATCTAACAGCGAGACCTAGCTCTTACGTTGGGCTCTGTCTAATCCTAGGACCAGCAATATACCCTTTTTAAATCACTTGATAATTTCACTTTTTTTAAGGGGGAAGGAAAGCTGGGTGAACGATTATATCCGTTTATGGGTAGTCTGACAAGGGACATCTACACGAAAATGATGAAAGGAGAGTAGCAAACCTTAGAACTTCGTGGCTCTCATCTATCATGTGAAGCCAAAGTTCCAGCTCCCCAGGCACTTCGAGACAAAAACTTGAGCTCACAGCAAGTTCATCAGGAAGGAGAGCTTCTGTAACGCACTGAGTAAGGAGCCGAGTAGAAGAGCAGGGGTACTGGTAGCCTGAAGGGAGGGGACGGAGAAGATACAAGGGATGTATGCATGCACTCTGAACGGTGGGTGACCACACGACACACGAATTTAGTTTTGTGCTTAAGTAGAGAGAGGCGCACCTAGAAGCACAGGGGTTTCCTGACGCAATTCACAAGTGGGGGGCCCAGCCACCAAAGAAAAACGTCACTGTAGCGGTTTATTACCACCTTCGCCATCCCCATCCGACATCTTATCCATACAGTTTGACATTCCTGGAGTGGTCTCTTCGTTCCGTGGTAGGTACACTAGACCAGGGCGAGAAGCAGGCAGCTAAATATAACTTGTGGGTTGTAGGTATGCCATGAAACTGATTTAACTATAGGGGAATGAACACTGGGAAATGAGTGGACCTCCAGGTTTGTACTTAAGCAGTAACTAAAGAGCCCTGATTTGTCTCACCTGCTTGTTGTATATCATTTGACAGACTCCGGGACATGCCAGTGTCGGGCTGGACAACCGTAGGGCTCTGGTTAGGGTGCCCACTGATTCCTTATTTCCAAAAAGCACCCCAATAAAGCACATGAAACCTAAACCTGTTCATGCCAACCTAGGGCGAACCGTATCACTGGGAACAGTTCCCCTTTGGATTCCGGCGGCAGCTTCAGTTCATATATAATGGCATTTTGAACCAGTGCCCGCCTATGTGTCCAGGCTGGGTCATTCGTGAGCGCTTAGAACTCTTTGACACACAGCGCCAATATCTTACGCTAATGGCATGTGTGGCTCGCTGATGACTGTCGTGCAGGGGCACCTCGTGCACGCGCTGCGGGAACGTTTCTCTTAGGTCTTCTTGGGTCGCTTCCTCATAGTGTGGTCCTAATTTAATGATACCTCTCCTAAAATCTACAAAACCTCCCGTTCATCATACATCGACAGTGCTTGTGCGGAAAAGTATTCAGACCCCCTTAAAATTTTTCCACATTTTGTTACGCCTTCTTCAACAAAAAAAAATTGCCAGAAATCAATCTGCAACCAGATATACCGCATCATGACAATAGCAAAAAATGTATTGCCTAGATCTTATATTTAAAACAAAAGAAATATCACATTTTTAAGCATAAGCTATCAGACCGCTTTTAGTCAGGTGAACTTTGCTGAACGGGCAAGAAACTTTGGCAGCGATTGACAGACTTGAGTCTATCCTGGGTATGACGCTACACGCTTGGCAGCACTATGCCTAATTTGGGAGTTTCTCACATTCTTCCTGCAGAATCCTCTCCAAGCTCTCTCCAGGTTGGATGGCGTGAAGCTGTTGTTCGTACAGCTAATCTTTCCAGGTCTCTCCAAGAGACGGTTCGATTCTCGGGTTTCACAATTGCTGTCTCTGCTGGGCCACTCAAGGGACATTCAGATGACTTGTCCCTGACAGCCACCGTCCTGTGCTGTCTTGCGCTGTTCTTCAGGTGTGTCCCTGTTGGAAAGGTGAACATTCCGCCCGCAGTCTCTGAGGTCGCTGAGTAGGTTTTCAAGGAATCTCCTGTCCTTTGGCTCCGTTACCATCTTCGTGTCGATCACTGACTAGTCATCCAGTCCCTTGCACCTTAAATAACATTCCCCCACAGCATGATGCTGGCCAACACCACCGATGCTTCATCGGTAGGGATGGTGCCAGGGTTTCTCTCCAGACGTACTGCTTGGCCTTCAGGCCAAAGAAGTTCAATCTTGGTTTCATCCAGACGCAGAAGCAACATTGTTTGCTCATGGTCTGAGTCTTTGTGGTGCCTTTTTGGCAAACTCCCCACAGCCGGGGGTTGCTCAATGTGCATCTTTCAGCCTTGAGGTGATTCCAGTCGGACACTAATCCATAAAAAGGCGCTGAATTAGGTGGACAGGTGCCCCTGCAGAGAATGGTATGTCCTTGCTGGAAGGTTTCTCCCATCGCCCACAGAGGAACCTGGGGCGTTCTGGGTCAGAGTGACCATCGGCTTTATTTGTCTCCTCCTGCCAAGACCATTCTTCCCCGCGATGGCCTCAGGCTTTGGCGCGGGTCGCCAGCTCTAAGACAGTGCCTTGTGGTTCAAACCTTCATCCACTTAAGAATGGAGGGCCACTGATGTCTTGGGGACCCTTCAATGTTGCAGACATTTTTTGGAACAACATTCCCCAAGATCCTCTGTGCCTCGACACTAATGCCTGTCCTCGGGGGCTCTACGGACAACTTCCTTCGGAGCCCCTCATGGCTTTGGTTTTTTGCCTCGCGGACATGTCACTGTCAACTTTCGGACCTTACTCATAGACAGGTTTGGGTGCCTTTCCATATCATGCTTCAGTCAATTGAATTTACCAAAATGTGTTCTCCCAGTTGTAGAAACATCTCAAGGATGATCAATGAAAACAGGAAATGCACCTAAGCTCAATTTCCAGCCCATCGCTTGTAGCGTCATACCCAAGTAAGAATCAGCTGTAATCACTGACAAACGGTGCTTCACACAAGTACTGCGTAAATGGTCCTGACATACTTATGTAAACCGTGATGCCATTTTTTTTTTTTTTTTTTAATACATTGTGCAATAAACTGTGCTAAAACCTGTTTTTGCTTTGTCCATTATGGGGCTGGTGTAGATTGGATCGACGGCAGAATAAAAACGAATTAATACATTTTTGACACTACGGCTGTATAAGTAAAAAAAAATTGTAAAAAGTCACAGCCGGGTCTTCAATACTTTGACGGGCTACTGGTACATCAGATGTTCTCTGCACTTGCAGTATAATTGAAAACTGATGGGCGTGATTTAACTGCCACAAGATTGGTAAACACCTTTAAGATGTAGCCTAACAAATCCTGAATCCCCAAAAATCTAAATGGTATGCGACTTTAAGTACAGTGGAGTTAGTAATCAAAACAATATGACAGAACATAGCAAAATAATTATACATTGTTTACACCTTCCTAAAGGATTCAAGGACTTTAAAATTCAACTAACGGGACTCTTTCTTATTTATCTTTCGATAAAATTGGAGATAGGACTTTATTCTGTTTTGTACATTACAACAAAAAAAAACACAAAAACATTTGCGCTGGCACGGTCCTTGCCAGCAGAGGAGTGCCCCTGTGGTTTTGGGGCATTCCAGGGTTTGTGTCCAGCTGAGACGCATTTCTAGTCTTTCTGTAGTCAAACAGCAGAGTTTTAGTGGGACCTATGCATACCAGTCGGGCCAGCACACCCCCCCGGACGGCTCCTGGTGGCGAGACGAGGGCGCAGCTGAAGAGACCTGCATTTCATAGTTCCTGGCTTTCCTCAAAGAGGCTTGGCGAAAACCAACGCCCAGCTAGCGTGTGGGGCCTTGCGTCGCACCCGCATCTACCCTTAGCTAAGTATATTACCCTTCACAATAGCCTCGCATTGCTAAGCTAAATATTCCTGCCAAATACTGCAGTCCCACAGTGCAATACTCACCCCACTATGCTGAATGAAGCGGCCGTTGAGGGCTTGAAGAGAGGTCTCTTGGGCATAAAAAAGCATTCCCAGAATTTACTTTACAAAGAGGCGAGAGAGGGAAGATTGACAGTCCCATTTGGCTCCTTGTTCCTCTAAAATGACGCATCTCCGTACTCATCTTTGTTTGCATCTGGCAGCCCATATAAAGTCAGTATTCCCAACGGTGTTTTATCTGCTTGGCACTGTCTGGTACACAGCAGTCAGCATCTCTTCGGTTTTCTAAAACCTTGTAACGGCGCTAAGCCTGGGCATTAGGCTACTGGACTACCAAGGCAAAAGAACAAGCAGGAGTAACTATAAATAAGTAAGTCAGGGATAGCAAGGATTTCCTGTACGGCGCGGGGAGGGATGATTCCATGTCCTACGGCCTATTTCTTTCCCGCTCACGTAAATAACCAATAAATTGAGATTGTGATTAAAAAAAACTAGATAAAAATCAAGTTAATGCAAAGTAGCGTAATCCGTTCTCGCCCAATTTGTCTCCCCTGTACCCTACCCAGCAGCTAAGTGGAGTTCAACAAGAGCACAGGCAAAACAATACTACCAACCTTCCCTGTGCCACTTTCCAGTCTCTTACCTCATCGAGCAATGCTCAACCATAGCTCCGTTCCACAGTGAAATTCTCCCATCCCAACATCACAGTTTTATTCCATTTTGTGCTTAAACAGTAAGGTTTTTGCAAACACACGAGGCAAAAATAATTTGAGAAACGAGAACAAGAGACGAAAGAACA
>NW_019943266.1:77874-79111 GCF_002910315.2 Salvelinus sp. IW2-2015 | reverse complement strand
TTTAAACTGATCTGAGAACAGAGCCTCGTTTTCAGACCTTCGCAGTTCCTGTCATGAATTTCGCTGCAGAAAGAGTTCTGGTTCATCCACAGACATAATTCAAACGGTTTTAGAAACTAYYGATTGTTTTCTATCCAATAGTAATAATAATATGCATATTGTACGAGCAAGAATTGAGTACYAGGCAGTTTAATTTGGGAACGATAAATGTCCAAGTTGAAACAGCACCCCCTGTAGTGTTTAAACGGTTTTCTAGTGACATTCTAGAAATCTAGTGATTTGGCATGGCATAGAAAATGTGTTCTCTCGTCAGGACACTTGTTCAGAGGAGCTAGCCAACCCAGCTAACATAATCACTTCAAACTGAAGCTGAAAAGACAGCAAACTAACTACACTTGGTTTTGTTTGACCTTTTTTTCTTTGTACATTGCCATAAAAATTWGCCAGCTGATTCATGATTTCGACTGGCTGAGAAACGCTTCCTGTCTGTCTCATCCCGACTCCCGAAACGTTCATTATTATGGGACAGCTGGAAATCGAATTTGAATATTGAAACAATGTTGCAAATGTCAGAAAGAGAATCTAAAGTTTATAAAAATCTCAGCTGCTGAAAACTAATGTCAGTCTAAAAGAAATGTGAGATAATGTCTAGATGCTTTTTATAGTATAAATTGCCTGGCTGGGCTGATGAGACAGCGGAATGCACAGTCAGATGGAACAGAGTAAATAGGCATTTTAACGTCATAGATTTAGCCAGTGGCAATTTGTGGAATAGGCACCGGCTGGAATATGGTTTTAACCAATCAGCATTCAGGATTAGACCCACCCGTTGTATAAAAGATAACATCCCAGTCTGTCCGTCGCTCCCAGGCCCCCGCAGATGACAGTAAACAAACACTCACTGCCTCTTTCCCTCCCCTGCCAGCCCCTTTCTCTCTCTCTCTCTCTCTCTCTCTTAATTTCAATTTAGTTTCCATTTAAGGTTCTTTATTGGCATGGGAAACATATGTTAGCATTTCCAAAGCAAGTGAAATAGATAATAAACAATAGTGAAATAAACAATAAAAACATGTACTGTTAACATTTCACTCTCTCTCTCGCTCACCTGCCCAAATTCTACTGGTCTCTAAGTTTTTTTGTCGCGGTTTTTTTTTTTTTTTTTTTTTTTTTTTTTTTTTTTTTTTTTTGTGGGAGAAGAGAAGGAGAGAGGTAGAGAGAGAGAGGGAGAAGTAGAGGT
>NW_019943266.1:70361-74140 GCF_002910315.2 Salvelinus sp. IW2-2015 | reverse complement strand
TGCCCAACCTCTCTCTCTCTCTACCTCTCTCTCTCTCTCTCTCTACCTCCCTCTCTCTACCCTCTCCTCTCTACCTCTCTCTCTCTACCTCTCTCTACCTCTCTCTCTCTACCTCCTCTCTCTCTCTCTCGCTCACCTGCCCAACCTCTCTCTCTACCTCTCTCTACCTCTCTCTCTCTACCTCTCTCTACCTCCTCTCTCTACCTCCCTCTCTCTACCTCTCTCTCTCTACTCTCTCTACCTCCCTCTCTCACTCTCTCTCTCTACTCCCTCTCTCTCTCTCTCCTGTCTCTCTCTCCTCTCTCTCTCTCTTTCTCTCTCTACCTCCCTCTCTCTCTTCTCTCTCCTCTCCCCTTGGAAAGTCTTTGTATCTCCTGGCAGTGTTTTCTGGGAGAAAGAGAAGGAGAGAGAGAGAGAGAGGGAGAAGTAGAGGTAGAGAGAGGGAAAGGTAGAGAGAGGGAGAGAGAGAGGGAGAGAGAGAGGTAGAGAGAGGAGAGGAGAGAGAGAGGAGAGAGAGAGGGAGAGAGAGGGACAGAGAAGGAGAGGAAGAGAGAGAGGGCTGACATCAAGGTTGCCTCTTTTGGCAGAGACTGCAGCTTACTCCTCCCAGCTCAGATCCACAACACAATTTAGGTGATTAAATCAACATCCTTTTATTTAGTGGCCAACAGTGCAGAGTTTACAGTGAATGCAGGGGATGTGTCATAAGCAAAGCTTTTAAGGAAACTCTATTCAGAGGTTTGTTTTGATTAGCTTCTCTGTTTCAGATGTGTTTTCCTGGATGTATCCCAAATGGCACCCTATTCCCTATATAGTGCACTACTTTAGACCAGAGCCCTATGGCACCCTATTCCCAATATAGTGCACTACTTTAGACCAGGGCCCATAGGGACGAAACAAGGCTGATATCAACCTTGCTGGCTGTGTGAAGGATGACATCACTGCTCCGATGGCATACTGAATTACATACATGTAATGTTGGATATACAACTAATCTATTCTATTACTAGGGAATTAAATAATCAAAATGTATTGCTAGGGTATGAACTAATCTGATCTAAATAGGGATTGAACAATATTGATCTAATGCAAGGGTATGAATTAATCTGATCTAAATCTAGGGTATGAACTTAATCTAATCTAAGCTAGCGGTATGAACTAATCTGATCTAAATCTAGGGTATGAACTTAATCGATCTAAATCTAGGTTTGAACTAATCTGATCTTGATAAGAGAGAGGGAAAGGTAGAGAGAGGGAGAGAGAGAGGGAGAGAGAGAGGTAGAGAGAGGGAGAGGGAGAGAGAGAGYGAGAGAGAGAGGGAGAGAGAGGGACAGAGAAGGAGAGGAAGAGAGAGAGGGCTGACATCAAGGTTGCCTCTTTTGGCAGAGACTGCAGCTTACTCCTCCCAGCTCAGATCCACAACACAATTTAGGTGATTAAATCAACATCCTTTTATTTAGTGGCCAACAGTGCAGAGTTTACAGTGAATGCAGGGGGATGTGTCATAAGCAAAGCTTTTAAGGAAACTCTATTTCAGAGTTTGTTTTGATTAGCTTCTCTGTTTCAGATGTGTTTTCCTGGATGTATCCCAAATGGCACCCTATTCCCTATATAGTGCACTACTTTAGACCAGAGCCCTATGGCACCCTATTCCCWATATAGTGCACTACTTTAGACCAGGGCCCATAGGGACGAAACAAGGGCTGATATCAACCTTGCTGGCTGTGTGAAGGATGACATCACTGCTCCGTTGGCATACTGAATTACATACATGTAATGTCGATATGACCGATGGCATACTGAATTACATACATGTAATGTTGGATATACAACTAATCTATTCTATTACTAGGGAATTAAATAATCAAATGTATTGCTAGGGTATGAACTAATCTGATCTAAATCTAGGGATTGAACTAATATGATCTAATGCAAGGGTATGAATTAATCTGATCTAAATCTAGGGTATGAACTAATCTAATCTAATGCTAGGGTATGAACTAATCTGATCTAAATCTAGGGTATGAACTAATCTGATCTAAATCTAGGGTTTGAACTAATCTGATTTAAATATTAGGGTATGAACTAATCTGATCTAAATCTAGGATATGAACTATTCTAATCTACCTGCTAGGGTATGAACTAATCTACTGCTAGGGTATGAACTAATCTGATCTAAATCTAGGGTATGAACTAATCTAATCTAATGCTAGGGTATGAACTAATCTACTGCTAGGGTATGAACAATCTGATCTAAATCTAGGGTATGAACTAATCTAATCTACTGCTAGGGTATGAACTAATCTACTGCTAGGGTATGAACTAATCTGATCTAAATCTAGGGTATGAACTAATCTGATCTAAATCTAGGGTATGAACTAATCTGATCTAAACTAGGGTACTGAATAATCTGACTAAATCAGAGTATGAACTAATCTGATCTAAATCTAGGGTATGAACTAATCTGATCTAAATCTAGGGTATGAACTAATCTGATCTAATGCTAGGTATGAACTAATCTGATCTAAATCTAGGGTATGAATTAATCTAATCTAATGCTAGGGTATTAACTAATCTAATCTAATGCTAGGTTATGAACTAATCCGATCAAATCTAGGGTATGAACAAATCTGATCTAAATCTAGGGTTTGACTAATCTGATCTAAATCTAGGATATGAACTAATCTAATCTACTGCTAGGGTATGAACTAATCTGCTAGGGTATGAACTACTGTCTAATCTAGGGTATGAACTAATATCTAGAGCTAGGGTATGAATAATCTACTGTAGGTGTATGAACTATCTGATCTAATTAGGTATGAACTAATCTGATTTAAATCTAGGTATGAACTAATTACTGAGTCTAGATAATATCTGCAGGATCATGAAATCTTAATCTAGGATATGAACTAATATGTTCCAATGCTAGGCTATTAACTAATCTGATCTAAATCTAGGGTATGAACTAATCTAATCTAATGCTAGGGTATGAACTAATCTGATTAAATCTAGGTATGAACTAATCTGATCTAAATCTAGGGTATGAACTAATCTAATCTAATGCTAGGGTATGAAACTAATCTACTGCTAGGGTATGAACTAATCTGATCTAAATCTAGATATGAACTAATATGTTCCAATGCTAGGCTATTAACTAATCTGATCTAAATCTAGGGTATGAACTAATCTGATCTAATGCTAGGGTATGAACTAATCTGATCTAAATCTAGGGAATGAACTAATCTGATCTAAATCTAGGGTATGAACTAATCTGATCTAAATCTAGGGTATGAACTAATCTGATCTAAATCTAGGGTATGAACTAATCTAATCTACTGCTAGGGTATGAATTAATCTGATCTAAATCTAGGGTATGAACTAATCTGATCTAAATCTAGGGTATGAACTAATCTAATCTACTGCTAGGGTATGAATTAATCTGATCTAAATCTAGGGTATGAACTAATCTGATCTAAATCTAGGTATGAACTAATCTGATCTAAATCTAGGGTATGAACTAATCTAATCTAAATCTAGGGTATGAACTAATCTAATCTAATGCTAGGGTATGAATTAATCTAATCTACTGCTAGGGTATGAATTAATCTGATCTAAATCTAGGGTATGAACTAATCTAATCTACTGCTAGGGTATGAACTAATCTGATCTAAATCTAGGGTTGAACTAATATGATCCAATGCTAGGGTATTAACTTATCTGATCTAAATCTAGGGTATGAACTAATCTAATCTAATGCTAGGATTTTATTAATCTAAATA
>NW_019943266.1:61772-64880 GCF_002910315.2 Salvelinus sp. IW2-2015 | reverse complement strand
ATTTCATGCTAGGGTATTCACTAATTATTATTGACTTTTGTGTGCCAGATTCAAGAGGTAAAACCATTGTTGTTATGGCAATTGCTATGAAACTGACTTATACCTTGTGTCCTGCATAAGGCGGGTTGTCAAGGTGATGATTATGGTGGGTATACGCCAATAAAACTAAGAGAACCCCACCAGAATTGTTCCAGAATGTTTCAAAATGGTTCCGGAATGGTTCCAGAATGTTTCAAAATGGTTCCGGAATGGTTCCAGAATGTTTCAAAATGGTTCTGGAATGGTTCCAGAACGTTTCAAAATGGTCCCGGAATGGCCGGGACCACACCAAAACATGGTATTATCATGAACATTGAATACATAAAACAAATACTTGGGTATTTAATGTTTTCACAACAAGAGAACCCCTTCCAACTATCTACACTCTGGTAGTAACATTGTGGAATGGCGTAAAAGTTGCACATCTAACAGCGAGACCTAGATCTTTACCGTTGGCCTCTGTCTAWTCCAGGACCAGCTATACCCCTTTTTAATCACTTTGATAATTCACTTTTTTTAAGGGGAGGYAGCTGGGTGAAAGATATATCCGTTTATGGTAGTTGACAAGGGACATTACACTAGAGACATTAGAACTGGCTTTCTGACAAACAGCCCATCAGACAATGATCAGGAAGTTATAGGAAGAACTTAGAGATGGGAGGGAGGGAGGTAGGGAGGGAGGGAGATAGAGAGAGAGACGGTCACAAACCCATTTCTAGAGGGCGAGAGGCAGGGCAGCAGACAGTGGGGCCGGCCAAGACTCACTTCCTTTCCTCCTCTCCCCCATTCATCCGTTCTCTCTCTTAATCAGGACAGAACAGGCCACAATAAACAGCGGTGACATCAGAAACCTGATTACTAGGGGACTGCAGAGGACTCTGTCTGCGTACTAAAGAGGCCCTGTTCCCTGTTCACACTGACAATCCCAAATGGCACCCCATTCCAAACATAGTGAACTACTTTTGACCTGGACCTATGGGAATCCTATTGGCCCTTGTCAAAAGTAGTGCGCTATGTAGGGAATAGGGCACCATTTGACACAGCGCCATCTCTGCTCTCTGTGAATTGGCAGGGGACCTGAGAGGGACGTTCTGTTTCTGTTCTAGTGGTCCTAATTATGACCTCTCCTAAATCACATCGACATGGCTCCATTATGGATCTGAACATGAGTAGTGATGGTGTATCCCTAATCCTCACTTTTGGTCTATCTTCATGATGAACATTATTGAAAAATGTAGATTTCCCGCCTAAATAAACATATCCAAAAGTAGTTATTAATCATGAGAAGACTATAAAAAMAACTGGGAATGTGGCGTAGTCCTAGAAAGGTCTGGAACTCACCTTTCTTGTAAAAATAGTTCTACATTGCTGAGGTGTAGTCACTTCTGAGGACACAAGCTCAAGTACATAGTACAAATATTATAAAAATATTTAACARGAAAAAAAACATATATTAATTGTTTTCTATTTTCAAGATTAATGGGAGAATACGGCTTGAAATCACTTAAATTATTAAAAAAAAAATAGTAACAATCAAATTTTAAACAACTTACTACAAGATTTCTCCTTCCTTGTAATTGTCAGATAAATATGATCATATTTAACAGCAGTACCAATGTGGCTCCATTTCATATCTGACGAGAGAGCGTGCCTAGTCTCCTCTGAACGACGAAGAGACACCATTCACATGTCTTCTTGCATACTGGTTACAACTTCAGCTTTACGCACAATGTGATTGTGTCCCTCTGTGACTAAGAGAAAAAGGGGTCGTGTTTCAATTCTACTAAAATATTTAGTGTCTTTTCTATGTTGAGAGCTCTAAGAACATTATAACCCTGTTTTCTGAAATCGCAAGACTGAAATCGGATGACTATCCTCGTCTGCAGGACAGTTTGAAGAGGATCAGACTCYGGATGGGGGAGTCGTCACAGAGAGAGATCTCTAACTGTTGTTCTCTCTCTTTGATCCTGTAGAAGTCCTGCTGGAAGAACTAGATGTCCTGCACCATACTGTCCCAGACTTGTACATGTTAACAGAGGTTGTTTCAATTACCTCAATGTCTAGAATTCAGAGTTTCCACCCTGGGACAATACCCTCTGTCGCGACATAGGGGTAGTGTGCTCTTATAGCACTGTGCCATGCCAGGTGATGGTCTGGTTAATATAGCACTGTGCCAGGGATGGTCTGGTTAATATAGCACTGTGTCAGCCAGGGATGGTCTGGTAATATAGCACTGTGCCATGCCAGGGGATGGTCTGGTTAATATAGCACTGTGCCATGCCAGGGATGGGTCTCGGTTAATATAGCACTGTGCCATGCCAGGGATGGTCTGGTTAATATAGCACTGTGCCATGCCAGGTGATGGTCTGGTTTATATAGCACTGTGCCATGCCAGGGGATGGTCTGGTTAATATAGCACTGTGCCATGCCAGGGGATGGTCTGGTTAATATAGCACTGTGCCATGCCAGGTGATGGTCTGGTTAATATAGCACTGTGCCATGCCAGGTGATGGTCTGGTTAATATAGCACTGTGCCATGCCAGGGGATGGTCTGGTTAATGTAGCACTGTGCCATGCCAGGGATGGTCTGGTTAAGTAGCACTGTGCCATGCCAGGTGATGGTCTGGTTAATATAGCACTGTGCCATGCCAGGTGATGGTCTGGTTAATATAGCACTGTGCCATGCCAGGGATGGTCTGGTTAATGTAGCACTGTCATGCCAGGGGATGGTCTGTGTTAATATAGCACTGTGTCATGCCAGGGGATGGTCTGTGTTAATATAGCACTGTGCCATGCCAGGGGATGGTCTGGTTAATATAGCACTGTGTCATGCCAGGGGATGGTCTGGTTAATGTAGCACTGTGCCATGCCAGGGGGTCGGTTAATATAGCACTGTGCCATGCCAGGGTCTGGTTAATATAGCACTGTGCCATGCCAGGGGATGGTCTGGTTAATATAGCACTGTGCCATGCCAGGGGATGGTCTGGTTAATGTAGCACTGTGCCATGCCAGGGATGGTCTGGTTAATATAGCACTGTGTCCATGCCAGGGGATGGTCTGGTTAATTAT
>NW_019943266.1:57076-58661 GCF_002910315.2 Salvelinus sp. IW2-2015 | reverse complement strand
ACACACACACAGAAACACACACACAGAAACACACACAGAAACACACACAGAAACACACACAGAAACACACACAGAAACACACACAGACAGCCTCCCATTCAAAATGATGAATCAGTATCCATCCAACCCACATCCTGATCCTGCTATCTGATAGGTAAGTCAGTGACCCCTGGTCAAAAAGACAGAAAAGAAAGGAAGTGAAAAAAGGAGGTAGAGAGAATAGATTATTTTCCAGATGTACAGATGCCCAGACGTTTTTTTAAATTTTTTATGTAAATATTTGCCGATATTTTCCTAATCTCACGTAACTACGTCAGTGGCGCGTATCGAAAAGCATGTTTGCTATGCAAATCAGAGTTTTATAGTCTGGCAAAACGGATGGGTCTGGGGGACAGGCTGAAGGGTGTCTGAGCGGAACGGGATGCATCCCAAATGGCATCCTATTCCCTAAATAGTGCACTAGGACTCTGGTCAAAAGTAGTGCACTATGTAGGGAATAGGGTTCCATAGAGCTCTGGTCTAAAGTAGTGCACTATGTAGGGAATAGGGTTCTATAGGGCTCTGGTCAAAAGTAGTGCACTATGTAGGGAATAGGATGCCATTTGGGACACAGYCATGGTGTGCGGTGGAATCCTCTTAGCCATCAACCCATCTCTCTTCTAATAAATTCTACTTCTCAATGTCTTGGTTATATTGTTATTTTCTGTCTTTCTCTCTCCTGTCTTTAGCCTCTTTCATCTCGCTATCCTCCCCTCTTTGTTCTCTCCTTTTGTGTTTTGCTTGTCGATCTACCCTAGTTCCCTCTCATGGCCTTTCGTCCTCTCTTTCTCCTCTTCATCACTCTGTTAGCAGATACAGTGTTTGACTATGCTCCTCCTCTTCTCCCTCCTCTCCTCCCTCCTCTCCTCCCTCCTCTCCTTCTCCTCTTCTCCCTCCTCTATATTCACAGGTTTGAGTAACCAATTGGCACCCTATTCCCTTTTCTAAGTGCACTACTTTTATCAAGGCCCTATGGCCATTTTCGAGACACAACCCCACCATACGCCGGCGGTAGCTTAAAACATATTTAATTTCTTTATTGCACCAACCTGCTCGTTATTTTACGACATCAAGGCAATAGCAATTCATATGAACCCCAAATGAACCTGGCCAGATTAGTGTTTCTCACATTCAGTGTCTCTATGCGCTTCCCCTCATCGATTTGTACTCAGTAAATAAGAAAAGTATCGAACATATCCAGTGGCGTGTGATCTAACGAGGAACGGCCACACGCTGGCAGCAAAACTCCAAGATCTACGTGCCACACCGAGCTAACTCCAAGGATCTCTGCACAGTAACCCGCAAGCAACTCCAAGAGGATCTCTGCACTATCGCAGCCCGTGCAAAGCATTCACTCTGCCAAAACCGCGAATTCAGTGCTTGCGCACAAATCCTGCAGCACATCTCCAAGTATCTCCTGCCACCTTTGCGTCCCGCGCAAGCAATCCTCCAAGATCTCTTGCCACACGCAGCAACCTCCAAGGTTCCTGGCCACATGCCCGCAGCAACCTCCAAAGTAGTCGTCTGCACATCCGCAGCACCGAGT
>NW_019943266.1:42056-56572 GCF_002910315.2 Salvelinus sp. IW2-2015 | reverse complement strand
CCAAGTATCTCTGCCACACCGCAGCACCTCCAAGGATTTCTGCCACACCGCAGCACCTCCAAGGATCTCTGCCACACCGCAGCACCGCCAAGGATCTCTGCCACACCGCAGCACCGCCAAGGATCTCTGCCACACCGCAGCACCTCCAAGTATCTCTGCCACACCGCTGCACCTCCAAGTATCTCTGCCGAACTAAGCAGGTTGCATATTAAGGAGAGATAAGGTGTGAATCACAGGCGATTAAGATCAGGTAATCACATTCAACGCTCCCTGTAATATCATCCCATGTCATTGTGCCTGAAATAGAGTACTATCGCCTCACACATGCATGGACCATTCTGTGGTGCGGTGCAACTCATCCTAATAGAACACTTGTAATCTGAGCACCTCTTACCCCCTTCCATTGGACCAGGGACTCCCCCTTTAGAGGTATCCTCAGCTCTTTGTCTTCATCTCATCCTATATGACACACTATTCCCTAATAAAGTGCACTACTTTTGACCCAGAGCCCTTTTAAGAATAGTGTGCCATTTGGGATGTATAATGTATACGTATTTCTTTGTGATCTCTCTACCATTGAGAACATCGTGTCACAGACTAGAACAACCAAAACATCAAGGCCATTAATGCGTAGCTCCCATGCCCAGACATGCCCACAGGGACTTCTAGTACAGTCATGGAAAGTGTACCAAATGGCACCCTATTACCTAATACATGCCTATGGGCCCAGGTTAAAAGCAGTGCACAACGAAGGGGGGATAGGGTGCCATTTGTGATACAGACACTTTTACTATTTTATTTATTTTAGCTGAATTCCCTCTCTACCTCTCGTCTGGCATCGGACGGCTCCCACGGTGGACCACTTAATCTCTGTCGAGTGGTCATTTCCCGTTAGGGACCAATTGTCGTGTTTTTTTTCTTTTCTTCCTGTGACTACCCTGGTCATTGAGATAAAATGTTTACTATGATCTACTGATCCGTTTTCTTTATGTTCCTGTTCTTATATTATATTATTTCTTATTTTTTGTTGCATTGTTGAGAAGGAACCTGGAAGTAAGAGTTTGGTAGGATGTATATACACCGTGCCTATCTTGTACATAAAAACTATTAAAACTGAAACTGAAACTCAATAGACATTACAGCACCGCCAGCTGGACTGAGACTTGAGAGGTGTTGAGAGACATTACAGCACCGCCAGCTGGACTGAGACATGAGAGGTGTTGAGAGACATTGACAGCACGGCCAAAGCCCCTGGACTGAGACTATGAGAAGGTGTTGAGAGAACATTACAGCACCGCCAGCTGGACGAGAACATGTAGAGGTGTTGAGAGACATTACAGCACCGCCAGCTGGACTGAGACTACATGAGAGGTGTTGAGAGACATTACAGCACCCCAGCTGGACTGAGACTTGAGAGTGTTGAGAGACATTACAGCCACCGCCAGCTGGACTGAGACATGAGAGGTGTTGAGAGACATTACATGCACCGCCAGCTGGACTGAGACATGAGAGGTGTTGAGAGACATTACAGCGCACCGCCAGCTGGACTGAGACATGAGGAGAGTTGTGAGAGGACATTACAGCACCGCCAGCTGGACTGAGACATTGAGAGGTGTTGAGAGACATTACAGCACCGCCAGCTGGACTGAGACATGAGAGGTGTGTAAGAGACATTAAAGCACCGCCAGCTGGACTGAGACAGTGAGAGGTGTTGAGAGAAGAGGAATAGCTATGGTGAGACATAGAGACAGGTAACCAGGGGTAATCATGGGTGAACCAGGGGTAACCATCGGTAACCAGGGGTAATCAATAGGGTACCAGGGGTAATCATGGTAACCAAGGGTAATCATGGGTAACCAGGTAATCATGGGTAACCAGAGTTGCAGCTGCTGCTACGCACAGCAGTAAGAAATAACCCTTGTTCTCAGGCTGGCTGGCTGGTTGGCTGGCTGGCAGACTGGATGGCTGGCTGACTGGCTGATTTACTGGCTGGCTGACTGATTGACTGGCTGGCTGACTGGCTGTCTGCTGGCAGACTGGCTGGCTAGCTGGCTGACTGGCTGGCTGACTGGCTGATTTACTGGCGGTGACTGATTGACTGGCTGGCTGACTGGCTGGTTGGCTGGCTGGCAGACTGGCTGGCTAGCTGCTGACTGGCTGATTTATGGCTGGCTGACTGATTGACTGGCTGGCTGACTGCGACTGGGCTGGCTGCTGGCTGGCTGCTGCTGGCTGGCTGACAGTAATCCTTCGCTCCACAGTCGGGTTGTCCCAAATGTCACCCTATACTCCATTCCTATTCCCTTCAAAGTGCTCTAACTTTTGATTACAAAGGGAATAGGAATAAGGGATTAGGGAATAGGGTGCCATTTCTCTGTTGGATTATAGGAGAGTGAGAGGGCACCATCTGTCTTGAGTAGTTCAGAGGTAACTACTACCACACCACACACACAACGATTTCACCGTTAACTACCTCAATTTGAAATCCACAAAGGCAAATTAATGATTTTTGATCCATACTAGGTTTTAGTAATCATGTTTATTGTGAGTCAAAGGATTTAGGATGGTTTCAGGAAAAGCTTTGGATCTGAACATACACAATAATTCTGGCTGGACAGAAAACATGTCTATACATAATAATCTGACTGGACTGAAAAACATGTCTATACATTATAATCTGACTGGACAAGAAACATGTCTATACATAATTAATCTGACTGGACAGCGAAACATGTCGTATACATAATAATCTGGCTGGACAGAAACATGTCTATACATAATATCTGCACTGGACAGAAAACATGTCTATATACATAATAATCTGACCTGGACAGAAACATGTCTATACACATAATAATCTGACTGGACGAAACATGTCTATACAATAATAATTCTGACTGGCCAGAAACATGTCTATACATAATAATCTGACAGGACAGACACAGTCTATACATAATAATCTGACTGGACAGACACATGTCCTATCACATAATAATCTGACTGGACAGCAAACAATGTCTATACATATTATCTGACTGCTGGACAGAACATGTCTATACATAAGTAATCTGACTGGACAGAAACATGTCATATAGCATAATAATCGACTGGAGACAGAAAACATGTCTATACATAATAATGACTGCGGACAGAAACACTGTCTATACATAATAATTCTGACTGGACAGAAACATGTCTATACATAATATCTGACTGGACAGAAACTATGTCTATAGTCATAATAATCTGAACTGGACAGAAACATGTCTATACATAATAATCTGACTGGACAGAAACATGTCTATGACATAATATCTGACTGGACAGAAACATGTCTATACATAAAATCTGACTGGACATGAAACACTGTCTATACATATAATCTGACTGGACAGAAACATGTCTATACATAGATAATCTGACTGGACAGAAAACATGTCTTATACATAATAATTCTGACTGGACGAAAACATGTCTATACATAATAATCTGACTGGAACAGACATGTCTATACAATAAAATCTGACTGGACAGAAACATGTCTATACATAATAAATCTGACTGGACAGAAACATGTCATACATAATAATTCTGACTGAACTCAAAAACATGTCTATACATAATATCTGACTGGACAGAAACATGTCTATACATAATAATCTGACTGACGAAACATGTCCGTATACATAATAATCTGACTGGACAGAAAGCATGTCTATACAATCAATAATATCTGACCTGGAAAAACATGTCTATACATACAATCTGACTGGACAGAAAACAATGTCCTAATAACGCACTAAATAATACTGACTGGACAAAACATGTCTATACATAATAATTCTGACTGGGACAGAAACATGTCTATACATAATAATCTGACGGACAGAAACATGTCTATTACATAATATCTGATGGACAGAAACATGTCTATACATAATAATCTGACTGACAAAAACATGACTGTCTATACATATAATCTGACGGCAACATGTCAAATATCTGACTGGATGAAACATGTTAGACATAATAATCTGACTGGACAGAAAGCATGTCTATAAATAATAATGACTGACTGTGGACAGAAAGACATGTCTATACATATAATCTGACTGGACAGAAACATGTCTATACATAATAATCTGACGGACAGAAACACGTCTATACATAATAATCTGACAGGACAGAAACATGTCTATACATAATATCTGACTGGACAAGAAACATGTCTATACATAATAATCTGACTGGACGGAAACATGTCTATACATAATAATCTGAACCTGAGGACAGAAACATGTCTATACATAATGAATCTGAAGGACAGAAACATGTCTATACATAATAATTGCTGACGGACGAAACATGTCTATACATAATAATCTGACAGAAACAGAAACATGTCTATACATACATAATCTGCAGGACATGAAACATGTCTACTACATATAATCTGACTGGACCAGAAACATGTCTATAACATAAAATCTGACTGGACAGAAACATGTCTATAACATAATAATCTGACACTGGACAGAAACATGTTCTATAACATACATAATCTGACTGGACAGAAACATGTGTCTATACATAATAATCTGACAGGACAGAAACATGTTCTATACACTCTATAATTTATTACTAACCAGTTATATTCATGCTATGTCTTCGCACTAGCCTACTTACTTGCATCTATATATCCATAAGGTATCAAGCTCATTACACATAAAACTTGGAACGAAAGTAGGGCTATAGTATTGACAAGCTATTTTTATTGATATTATTTTATTTAATTTATTAGGTTATAAATTATTATTATGAGAGTATTATATTTCTTTTATAGGTTAAATTATGTTATTATTGAGAGTATAGCTGAAAAATGCTGTATAATATTTATTGTTGAAGTAGAGAATAATTATATCGATTTTTATCAATTATTCATTTGATAGGTATTTCTGTTTTTATTGATATAATATATGACGAGTATGTGCATGAGTGAATCAGTTTTATACTTGAATAGTCAGATCCTTTTAGTTATGATATCTAGATATTATCTGTTGATAGTTTAATAGTTCATATTTGAGAGGTCATAATATATATTCTTATTGATATTTTTATTGAGCTCGGTTCTAGTTTTATTATTGACAGTAGATATTATTATTAGCTGATCTAGTAGACTATGTATTCATTGTTAAGTAGTATCACTTCTATATTATGACTAGTAGATATATATATATCGATAAGGATAGTATATTTTGATGATCGTTATTACTGTATTATAGTATTGTAGGATAGTACACTATACTATCTATTATATGATAGCGTACATATTATTATTGATAGCTCATGATAATAGCATTATTGGATGAGTACTATACTATTATTACTGGTACTTCTATTATTATCGATAAGAAGATACTATTTGTTAAATAGTACCAAAAGATCAAATTGTATTTGTCATAGCATGTTAGAGCACCTGTCGGTAATTGCTTCGTTTAGTATTGCATAAGAAGATCTTCCTATTCCAAATTCACAGTAAGACAACGATAATCTAACCCTAACATTTCACAACAACCTACCCGTATACACACCACGTGTAAAGGGGATGCAGACATATGTACCATACAATATCATGAATGAGTGATGGTACAAGACACGGCATAGCGGCAAGATGCAGTAGAAATGGCATAGAGTACAGTATTATACAAATGAGCATAGTACAAATGTAAGGTAATGTAAACAGTGATAAAACTGGCATTGTTAAGTAAGATATGTTATACATTGGATAGTAAATAGTTGTTTGATGTAGCTAGATATTATTATTGATAGTAGATATTAATTATTGATAGTAGATATATTATTGATAGTAGATAATAGTAGATATTATTATTGATAGTAGATCATTAACCATTGATAGTAGACTTATATTATTTCATATAGATATTATTATTCTTAGTAGATGTTATATTGATTATATATTCTAATAAGATAGATACTGTTCTAAGTTGATAGTGGATATAGATTTGATAGTAATCATATTTATTGATAGTATATACACTGCTAAAACAAAAATAAAGGGGAACACTAAATCAACAACATCCTAGATCTGAAAATGAATGAAGATATTCTTCACTTAATTACTTTTTTCTTTTACATAGTTTGAATGTGCTGACAACAAGATCACAACAAAAATGATAAATGGAAATCAAATTTATCAACCCTGGAGGTCGTGATTGGGAAGTTACCACTCAAAATTAAAGTGGAAAACCACATACTCAGGCTGATATCCAACTTTAACTGTAATGTCCTTAAAACAAAGTCAAATGAGGCTCGAGTAGTGGTGTTGGCCTCCACGTGCGCTGTATAGACCCCCCTCACAACGCCTGGGCATGCTCCTACTGAGTGGCGGGATGGTCTCCTGAGAGGATTCCTCACAGACCTGGACTAAAAACTCCGCCAACTCCTGGACATCTGTCTGGTCGCACACGTGCGTTGGTGATGTGAGCGTAAGACCATGAATGTCCCAGATGTGCTCATTGGATTTCAGGTCAGAGGGAACGGCGCGGCGTCCCAGTCCATAGCATCAATGCCCTTCCTCTTGCGAGCGAACTGCTGACACTTCCAGCCACATCGAGGGTCTAGCATGTGTCTTGGCATGTGGAGGAACCCAGGGCCAACCGCACCAGCATAATGTCTCACAAGCGGGTCGACGGATCTCATCTCCGGTAGCCATTAAATCACGGCAAGCTTCGAGGCTATACTCTGGCCGAGCACGATCGGAGGGCTCGCGTGCGGCCACCCCAAGAATGCCACCACCACCACCAATGCGCTGACTACCCAACGCGCAAAACGGTCATGCTCGGAGGATGTCTTGCAGGCAAGCAAGAACGTTCTTCTCCACGCCGCGCTCTCCAGGACATCTGTCACGTCTGCTCACATGTCTCTTGCTCAGTTGTGAACCTGCATTTTCATCTTGTGAAGAGCACACGGGCCCAAGTGAGCGAATTTGCCCAATCTTGGGTGTCCGTCTGCTAAATGCCAATACAGCAGTCCCGCAACGGTGTTGGGCGGTCGTAAGCACAACCCCCACCGAGCGCGCAAATAGTCGGGGACACATATCCACCACCTCGATGGAGAGTCTGCGTTTCTCTGACCGTTGAGGCACGACCACAATGCACCAATTTGTTGCGCTGCTGGAAGGTCATCGTTTTGCAGGGCTCTCCGGCAGTCTCCTCCTGCTCCTTCCTTGCAAAAGGCAGGAGGTAGCGTCCTGCTGCGGGCTTGTTTGCCTCTTCCTAGCGCCCTTCCTCCACTTCCCTGGATGTTACTGGCCTGTCTCCTGGTAAGCGGCCTCCATGACTGCTGGAACAGCTACGCTACAGACACAAGCGCAACCTTCTTAGCCCACAGCTTCGCATTGATGTGCCATCCCTGGATGAGCTGCACTACCTGAAGCCACTTGTGTGGGTTGTAAGACTCACGTCTCAATGCTACCATAGAGTGAAAGCACCGCCAGCACTTCAAAAAGTGACCAAAACATCAGCCAAGGAAGCATAGGAACTGAAGAAGTGGCTGTGGCACCACCTGCAGAAACCACTCCTTTATTGGGTGTTCTTGCTAACTTGCCTATAATCTTCCACTGTTGTCTATTACCATTGATACAACTAAGCATGTGAAATTTTATTTGGTCAATACAGTGTGCTTCTAAGTGGACAGTTTTGATTTCACAGAAGTGTGATTGACTTGGAGTTACATTGTGTTGATTAAGTGTTCCTTATTTTTTTGAGCAGTGTAATTATTATTGATAGTAGATATTAGTATTGGCAGAAGATATATTATTTTAGTAGATATTATTATTCTTAGTGATTTTTATTATTGATTATTTTCTATTAATGATAGTAATAATGCTACAATTGATAGGCTTGGATATGATTTGTGATATATTATAAAAATATTAATATTGATTTTAAAATTAATATTGATAGTAGAATATAAATGAGAGTAGATATTTTATTGATAGTAATATCATTATTACTATTCATATATATTATTATTATTGATAGTAGATAACTATTAATGATAGTATATATTAATTATTATTATTGATAAGTAAGATATTATTAATGATAGTATATTAAAAATTGTTAAATTTTAAATTTATTATTGATGGAAGATAATATTATTGATAGTGTTATTATTATTGATAGTAGATGTTATTATTATTATTCATTGATAGGATATGTTATTATTATTATTATATGATAGATACATTATTATTATTAGATAGTATATGTTATTATTATTATTGATAGTATATGTTATTAGTATTATTATTGATAGATACAATTTTATATATATTGATAGATACATTTATGTATTATTGATAGTAATACTGTTATTATTATTTATTGATGAATACATTATTATTATTGAATAAGTATATATTCATTATTGGACAGTATTGTTATTATTGGTAGTAGATACTATTATTGAATAATTATAATATATTAATTATTGATAGTAGATATTAATTAATGATGAGTACGTAATTTAATTATTATTATTGATAGTGGAAATAGTTATTATTGGGTAGTAGATCTAGTATTATATTATATATTATTATAGTATTGAAATAGAGATATTACTGTTGATGAAATTATTCACCATATTCCCAGCTTGGAATAGAATATGTCCTACAAAGAGAAGTCAAACCCTCCAGTGCAATTTCCCCTTGGTTTCATGACACAGAACGTCTTGTCTATGGATGTCATAATGGGAAAGCCAGCTATACCAAGTAGTACACTGAGTCATGCTATAATTTCAGATATGCTCCCGTTTGCACGCATATGGCTTATCTCTGCCTAACTATCTCCTCGTCTACATCTGATTTGAATTGTAATGACTTTTTACTTGAAGTTATTAATTCCTCTAAGAAAATACACAATGAAATCCATAGTAGAACAGAAGAATATGTCGATCATGGAACGTATTGTTCGTGTGGGTTCTATCCTGTAACAGAACACACGGAATGGTTTGTGTTGGTTTCTGAAATTTGGAAAAAATAAAGTTAAAAAATAAAGCTTTCCTTTGTAGAAATAATTACAATGACATTTGACACAACTCCACTTCTGACATATTGTCACGTGTGCTCTGCTCCCTCTCACGGTCTCTCTTGGTCACCATGCTGCCTCGCTTAGGGCGGCACCACCTGTCACCAAGCGTTAGGCCATAATGACACTCACCTGGACTCCAATCACCTCCTTGATTACCTGCCCTTTTAAATGTCAACTTCCTTGTGGTTCTTTCCCCAGTCGTCAATCGTTTCTGTCCTGGTTTCATGTCGGTTGTCGTTTGTTGTGTCACAGTGTTTGTTTTAATTTATTAAGGCAATGTTATTACTCCCTGAACTTGCTTCGCTGACTTTCAGCGTACATAGTTACACATATTGTACCCGTAGGAGATGCCCACCAGGCTGGCATCCGTAACAGAAATAGTGAAATTATGATTTGGTTAAAGATTTGAATAGGAGGCTCGACAATATTGACTATGGTCGCTAAGTTTCAATTAAAAGCGACAGAATTGACTCTGGACAAGGTGGAGCCCGCGAAAAGACCAATAAGTCTTAAATGCCAAGTACCGTCTTGAATATTAATCTGGGAGTGGGATCAAGTGATAATGGCTCCTGTGACGTCTTCTTCTCTATCATATCCACAGCCCTGGTCGGGTGTTCGGCAGGTTAGAGGAGGGGAATGGATTGTTTCAGGAACAAACGCCAGGTTCTCCCAGCCTGTTAACGTTTCACAGAGAATACATGACTAATCGTCCTGTTGGTGCGTTTCAATGCTCTTGCTTTTCTACCAACTGGGCTATTAGGATCAACTGATGCAGGAGTGTTCTCTATAGTACCTAAAAAGGTTTATTGGGTGTCCCCCGACTAGGAGAGACACTTTAATATAAGAACCTTTTGTTGTCCCGATCCAGGAGAATACTTTAATATAGAATCCTTTGGTTATTTTCCGCGTTATAGGAAGGAACACTTATTATGTTATATTCTGAGGATCAACTCTGTCCTTTGGTATGCTTCCCTCATTATGGAAGAACACAGCTTGTGTTTGTCCGTCTTGTTATGTTGTCTGTTGTGTGCGTCGCCTTATTAATTGAATAATAGGAGCTCATTTGGGGTTCTGTCCCCATAATTCCTGGAGGATACCACTTTTAATCAAAGGAATCCTTAATAGGTGTCCCCTATAGGGAGAACACTTTATATATGATTATGCTAACCATATTGGTTGTGCCCACAATTGTAAGGAGAATCACCTGAATTAATCTGAGAGGCCTATTCTGGTTGGTTCTTCCCATATGGCAGAATCATCTTGTTAATAAGACCCTGTTGGCTGTCCCAATATGGAGAACACTTAGATAAAGAACCTTTGGGTCTGTTTTTTCTGTTCTCATTGGTTTCCACGACTCTATTAAATAAGAACCTAGTTATGGCTGAGTATCACAATTAACTCAGAGAGACTCCTTTGGTTATGTCACCTCATATAGGGAGAGAAACAACTTATTTTAATATACTGAGATCCCCTCATTGGTGTGTCCCACTTAGGTAAAAACACGTATTAATATAGAAGAACCCTTTGAGATTGATCCCCATGTTAGGAGATATCACTTTGGTGATAATAGACTTTCTGGTTGGTACCTCATTTGAAGGAGTAACAATTGTAATAAGATAAGGATTAGGCAGTTGTTGTTCTCGCCATACCAGCAAACACTTTATAAGTAAGAGAAATCAGCCTCTTGAGTTCTATGTGTCCCCGATTTATAATGGATGAACAACACTTTAATAAAGTAATGCATTTTGGTTGTCCCCTATAGGGAGAATCAGTCTACTTTAAATAAAGAACCCGACCCTTGAATGGTTTGTTACACCCTATATGAGAACTATCTATTAATAAGAAACGGTTGGTTGCCCCATGACGGCGAAAACTGTTTACATAAAGATTGGCAGTTTGGCCCGTTTTGTACCCAATACATTCTGTCGAGAATCACTTTAATTAAAAGAAGCTGTTGGTGTTGTCCCCCATACGTAGAGTATTTCTACTTTATAAGAAGCATTGTTGGTAGTTCCTCCAGATAGAGATTACACTTATATTAAAGTAATCACTTTTGGTATCCCCCATTTGATTTGAGATAGACACAGTAATCTAACGGAAGTTAAGCCGTGTTGGTCATGTCCCCTAATTAGGTGAAATACACTTTGGACAATCAAGTATGAATCTTCCTTTTGGTTGTCCATATGGCAGAAACTTATAATAATAGAATCCTCCGATTGTTTGGTTCTTCATGGTAAAACCCTTAGCACAAGCAACGAGTGTCTACCTGAGAACCACTGATCAAGGGTTCCAAAGTCCAATGAGAAACCAAAAACAACGTTTCCACTTAAGGTTGACACTGTAAGCACGGAGACACCCCTTTTGTAGGAAGCTCTCTTTTTTGTCTAAGGTCTATGTGGTTATCGTCAGGGTCCAGGTAATTATAGTCTAGAGCATGTTTCATGTCTAGGTCTAAGATTAATTCACTCCGTTATCAGACATGTTTCCTCTGATATCCATGACCTCATGAATTAGTTTTAAAATGTAATGAGAGAATGATCCATAGATTGGTTGTTTCGTTGGCTATCAACTTAGTTCTAGATAATTAAGTATATCTTGAATAACTATCTTTGTAAAATACCTTCGTGTAATTCTCAGAAGGCAGCTAACCCAGGACACTACAGCATTTCATCCTTAATTGCTAGAGTGTATCTCCATAGTGCTCAAGAACACATGATCCAGACCTTCTTTCAACTAACAGGACAGTTCCCTTCTACTCTAGAAACAGAGTGTTCAGACAGAGTCATTCTTACAATGTCAGCATCCAAAGAGGATCAAGGTTCTGGCTTGGAATCATGAGAGCTGGCCTAAGCTGGATTATGCGGATTGAATGTCCAATTATGACGGAACAGGTTTGTCCCAGTCAGATTATGTATTATGAAGCAGTTAATCCACGTACCCATGTTTTTCTGTCCGCCAAGTTCAGGACACTAGTAGTAATGGGAGTATTTATGTAAGGAAGTAGTGAACAAAAAGGGAGGAACTTAGATATACCTGAAAGGGACAGTGTCTCGCTCCGTTCTCACAAGTTGGTCCTCTCGCCCTATACCATAGCAATTGTCACTCTAACTGTTGACAATAGAACACTGCTTCTAATGGTTCCGAGCTTTACAGGGACAGCACATCGGACATTCAGATTTGAGAGTCTCTATTGAGTGCATTGCACAAGTCCAGAAGCAGTTGGACCAGTTACACAATTGTTGTATTTCTGTTTTCGTAGGACGTACAGTCAGATTAATCAGTTGTTAGTGTGTGTACAGGAGTCAGGCTCCAACCATCGCTACACTGAGATGGGAACACCGTATTCCCACTTTCCATGATCACATGTATACAGGTGAATTGAAAACGTCTGAAATATATCTCCATCTGCAGTCTTGTCATCCATAGACATCGCTGACTCCCTGAGAAACGAGAAGAGACCGAGGTATATATGGAGCAATTCAGTACAGAGAAAGTATTTCAGATACAAGAGATCTAACTGCATGAGTAGAGAGCGAGTAGATTCTAGCCTGACAGCAGGAACATCTGATCTAATAATGAGAATTGAGAGATGAAACGAGACAGAGAGATACTCTGAGAGGAGAGTAATCAGCCAATAGATGTCTTGACGAGAGCACAGGAGTAATCACGGAAACAGTTATATTAGAGAGACATATAGTATCAGATATAGTACAGAGACGAGGCCGACGAATAGATATGATAGTAAGTAGACGGGAAGAGAGACACGAGAGGATGAGAAGATAGATTTGTGAGAGTAAGATGAGTTAGAACGACCAGAAAGAGGGAGTAGATGATGAGATGAGAGGGAGATTAGATGAGAGATGAGTGAGTGAGAGGAGCAGAACGAGAGAGAGATAGTATTGTATGATGTTGAGGAGAGATAAAGTGAAGTCATCAACTCGCATTCATATGTTTATAACCTCCTTGGTCCTTCTCACTGTCCCACTCTCTATTCTAGTCTGTTAGTACAGTATCTGCACTGGCACCTCTATTTAATGATGTGTCTGGAATTTAGTAAGATTATAACTGATTGTGTATTTCTGTTCACCACGTCAAGCCTTTTCTAACTTATGTTCAGGAATACTGTACAACGATAGTACTCCTCTCTCTTGATTATGATGGAAACTTCCTAAAACTTCTTCTGGTGCATTAAAGCCCCTATGCCTCTGCTTTGTCTACTACTAGTATCTGGAAGCTTCCAATGATAGTATCCCTCACCTGTAACATAGATGAACTTGTGGGATAACTCCTGCTCGCTCTGTTCATATATTATGATTGATAGCTTCCATTGAGTTAACCCGTACACCTCTGTATGCATATATTTCTGGTCGGTCTTATGATTGACTTGAAAAGTTCCAGGGAAGTCATGTACCTTCTTGTCCGCTCCTGATGCAATAATGATATGATATGCTGTTAGTTAGGTAAAGCCCCCATGTTTTCCTCTGTCGAAGTTCCAAAGTGTTAGTGTAATGCTTATAGTTGTGACTGACATGTAATTCCCCCCTATGTCTAATATTGTTTGGACCTGACTAGCCTTAGTCCGATAACGAGTCCATCCTGCTGTCAATATCGTCTAGGATTATTATAGCTTAACGTTGGAAAGCCCTCATCTGTCAATATGTGATGGATTATACTTTACAGGATAAGCTCCTCGCTGTCATCAGTTATGATTGAGATAATTACAATTGACCATCCGGATAGATCCCTCTTCTGGTCATTATTGACTCGGGTCAATTCTAGCTTAGTGGATGTAATCCCTACTTACGTCTGTCATTAATGATGCCGAGCTTAGTGATAACCTCCTTCTGGTCCTCTGTCACATAATGTTGTGAGATTTAACGCTTTACAAGGATTAGACCCTTCAAGACTCACATTGTCAATTTTCATATCCCGATAGAGGAGTACATTGAGTGGATACAATCCCTTCACTCTGTTCATATTATGAAGTGGCAATAGCTTAGTTGATATCACCGCATGAGCCCACCTTGTTTCACAGTATGGATGGATAGAGGGCTTAAGTGGAGAACCCTCCTCTGTCTATACTAGAGTTTCTGGCCAAGCTACAGCTGGTCAACCCCTTTGCAACATTCCTGTCTAAAAATATGATCCTTGACTCCATTATAAGGAAGCATCACCTGGATGGTAATCCCTACCTGTACATCCTTGTCATATGACTGAAGCCACCTACAGGATAAAACCCGTGTCCAATATCTAAAATAACTGCAATTCTGAGGTAATTATCTGAGGGTAGAACCCTCTCTCCCTGTCAATATTGATGGGATGAGGCTTACATCAAGGAAAACTTTACACCCTGCGTCGTGTCAAATAATGAATGGTATCCGATCTTAGATGGATTAACTCTCG
>NW_019943266.1:30781-42031 GCF_002910315.2 Salvelinus sp. IW2-2015 | reverse complement strand
CTGACTGGCTGATTTACTGGCTGGCTGACTGATTGACTGGCTGGCTGACTGGCTGACTGGCTGGCTGGCTGGCTGGCTGGCTGGCTGGCTGACAGTAAATCCTTCGCTCCACAGTCGGGTTGTCCCAAATGTCACCCTATATCCCAATTCCCTATTCCCTTCAAAGTGCTCTACTTTTGATTACAAAGGGAATAGGGAATAAGGGATTAGGGAATAGGGTGCCATTTCTGTTGGATTATAGGAGAGTGAGAGGGCACCAATCTGTCTTGAGTAGTTCAGAGGTAACTACTACCACACACACACACACAACGATTTCACCGTTAACTACCTCCATTTGAATCACAAAGCAATTATGATATTTGATCCATATAGTTTATAGTAATCATGTTTATGTGAGTCAAGGATTTAGGATGGTTCAGGAAAGCTTTGGACTGAAACATACACAATAATCTGGCTGGACAGAAACATGTCTATACATAATAATCTGACTGGACTGAAACATGTCTATACATTATAATCTGACTGGACAGAAACATGTCTATACATAATAATCTGACTGGACAGAAACATGTCTATACATAATAATCTGGCTGGACAGAAACATGTCTATACATAATAATCTGACTGGACAGAAACATGTCTATACATAATAATCTGACTGGACAGAAACATGTCTATACATAATAATCTGACNGGACAGAAACATGTCTATACATAATAATCTGACTGGACAGAAACATGTCTATACATAATAATCTGACAGGACAGAAACATGTCTATACATTATAATTTTACTTTAACCAGTATTATTCATTATGTTCATAGCTACTTACTTGCATATATACCATAGGTATCAACTCATTAACATAAAATTGGACGAAATACGATATAGTATTGACAAGCTATTTTTATTGATATTATTTTATTTATTTTATAGGTTAAATTATTATTATTGAGAGTATTTTATTTCTTTTATAGGTTAAATTATTATTATTGAGAGTATAGTAAAATGTGTAATATTATTGTTGATAGTAGATAATATTATTGATTTTATATATTATTATTGATAGTATTTGTTTTTATTGAAAATATATGAGTATTGATAGTGAACATTTTTACTGATAGTAGATCTTTTTTATGATATTAGATATTATTGTTGATAGTTAATATTCATTTTGAGAGTCAATATTATTTGTTATTGATATTTTTATTGCTCGTAGATTTTATTATTGACAGTAGATATTATTATTACTGATAGTAGATATTATTATTGTTAGTAGTTATCATTATTATTGATAGTAGATATTATTATTGATAGTAGATAATATTATTGATAGTAGTTATTACTGTTGATATCAACTATTATTATTGATAGTATATACTATTATTATTGATAGTAGATATTATTATTGATAGTATATAATAGTATTATTGATAGTATATACTATTATTACTGGTACTCTATTATTATCGATAGAAGATACTATTGTTAATAGTACCAAATCAAATTGTATTTGTCACATAGACATGTTAAGCAGATGTAACGAAATGCTTGRGCTTCTAGTTCCGACAATGCAGTAATAACCAACGAGTAATCTAACCTAACAATTTCACAACAACTACCGTATACACACACGTGTAAAGGGATGCAGAATATGTACATACAAATATATGAATGAGTGATGGTACAGAACGGCATAGGCAAGATGCAGTAGATGGCATAGAGTACAGTATATACAAATGAGATGAGTAATGTAGGGTATGTAAACATATAAAASTGGCATTGTTTAAGTAGATATGTTAATTGATAGTAAATATTGTTATTGATAGTAGATATTATTATTGATAGTAGATATTATTATTGATAGTAGATATTATTATTGATAGTAGATAATAGTAGATATTATTATTGATAGTAGATATTAACATTGATAGTAGATATTATTATTTATAGTAGATATTATTATTCTTAGTAGATGTTATTATTGATTATATATTCTAATAATGATAGTATATGTTCTAATTGATAGTGGATATGATTTGTGATAGTACATATTATTATTGATAGTATATACACTGCTAAAAAAAATAAAGGGAACACTAAAATAACACATCCTAGATCTGAATGAATGAGATATTCTTATTAAATACTTTTTTCTTTACATAGTTGAATGTGCTGACAACAAGATCACACAAAAATGATAAATGGAAATCAAATTTATCAACCCATGGAGGTCTGGATTTGGAGTRACACTCAAAATTAAAGTGGAAAACCACACTACAGGCTGATCCAACTTTGATGTAATGTCCTTAAAACAAGTCAAAATGAGGCTCAGTAGTGTGTGTGGCCTCCACGTGCCTGTATGACCTCCCTACAACGCCTGGGCATGCTCCTGATGAGGTGGCGGATGCTCTCCTGAGGGATCTCCTCCCAGACATGGACTAAAGATCGCCACTCCCTGGCAGTCTGGTGGTGCAAACGTGGCGTTGGTTGGATGGAGGAGAAATGATTCCAGATGTGCTCAATTGGATTCAGGTCAGAGGGGAACCAGGCGGGCCAGTCCATAGCATCAATGCCTTCTCTCTTGGCAGGAACTGCTGACATCCAAGCCACATGAGGTCTAGCATTGTCTTGCAATTAGAGGAACCCAGGGCCACCGCACCAGCATATGGTCACAAGGGGTCTGAAGATCTGTCTCCGGTACCTATTGGCAGTCAGCATCTCTGGCCGAGCACATGGGAGGGCTGGTGCGGCCCCCCGAAATGCCACCAACACCACTGATGACCCACCGCAAAACCGGTCAGTGCTGGAGGATGTTGCAGGCAGCAAAGAACGTTCTCCACGCGGTCTCCAGACTCTGTCACGTCTGTCACATGTGCTCATGTGGCTCAGTTGTGAACCTGCTTTCATCTGTGAAGAGCACAGGGCGCCAGTGGCGAATTTTGCCAATCTTGGTGTTTCCTGGCAAATGCCAAACGTCCTGCACACGGTGTTGGGCTGTAAAGCACAACCCCCACCTGGTGGAAATAGTCGGAGCCTGCACATTCACTCCATCCTGGAGTCCTGCTTCTTCTGATCTTGAGCAGACCAACTGCACCATTTGTTGCCTCTGGAAAAGTCATCTTTGGCAGGGCTTCGGCAGTGACTCCTTGCTCCTCCTTGACAAAGGCGGAGTTAGCGGTTCTGCTGCGTGGTTGTTGCCCTCTCTAGCGCCTCCCACATTCTCTGGATGTTCTGGCCCTGTTCCTGGTAAGCGCCCCATGTACTCTGGGACACTAGCTACAGACACAGCAAACCTTCTTGCCCCACAGTCGCGATTGATGTGCATCCCTGGATGAGAGCTGCACTACCTGAAGCCCACTTGTGGGTGGGTTTAGACTCGTTCATGCTACCATAGAGTGAAAGCCGCAGACATATCAAACAAGTGACAAGAAAAATCAGCAGAGATAGAACTGAGAAGTGGCTGTGGGTTCACCACTGCCAGAACCATCCTTTTATTGAGGGTTGTGGTCTTGCTAACTTGGCATATAATTTCCACACTGTTTGTCTATTCCGAATTGTAAAACAGATCGTGGAAATTATTGTCAATCAGTGTGCTCTCCTAAGTGGGACAGTTTTTGTGGGATTTCCCCACAGAAGTTTGTGATTGACTTGGAGTTACTTGTGTTCTGATTATGTGTTTCCTTTTTTTTCTTGAGCAAGATGTAATTTATTATTGATAGTAGATATTAGTATTGGCAGAAGATATTATTATTTATAGTAGATATTATTATTCTTAGTAGATTTTATTATTGATTATATATTCTATTAATGATAGTATATGTTCTAATTGATAGTGGATATGATTTGTGATATATTATAACACATATTATAWTTGATTWAAAAAATTAATATTGATAGTAGATAGTATATGAGAGTAGATATTATTATTGATAGTAGATATCATTATTACTATTATATATATATTATTATTGATAGTAGATACTATTAATGATAGTATATATTTAATTATTATTATTGATAGTAGATATTATTAATGATAGTATATATTTAATTATTATTATTGATGGAAGATAATATTATTGATAGTGTTTATTATTATTGATAGTAGATGTTATTATTATTATTATTGATAGTATATGTTATTATTATTATTATTGATAGATACATTATTATTATTGATAGTATATGTTATTATTATTATTGATAGTATATGTTATTAGTATTATTATTGATAGATACATTATTATTATTATTGATAGATACATTATTATTATTGATAGTATATGTTATTATTATTATTATTGATAGATACATTATTATTATTGATAGTATATATTATTATTGACAGTATATGTTATTATTGGTAGTAGATACTATTATTAATATTATATATATTATTATTGATAGTAGATATTATTAATGATAGTACGTATTTAATTATTATTATTGATAGTGGATATTATTATTGGTAGTAGATACTAGTATTACTATTATATATATTATTATTGATAGTAGATATTACTGTTGATAATTATTCACCATTATTCACCAGTTGGAATAAATCATGTCTACAAGAGAAGTCAAACCCTCCAGTGCAATTTCCCCTTTGGTTTTCAATGACACAAACGTCTTGTCTATGGATGTCATAATGGGAGAAGCCAGCTCATACCAGTAGTACACTGGAGTCATGCTATATTCAGATATGCTCCCGTGCACCATGGCTTATCTCTGCCATAACTATCTCCTCGTCTACATCTGATTTGAATTGTATGACTTTTACTGAACGTTTTAATTCCCTCTAAGAAAATACACAATGAAAATCCAATAGTAGAACAGAAGAAATGTCGATCATGGAACCGTATTGTGTCGTGTGGGTTCATATCCTGTTAACAGACACCGGAATGGGTTTGTGTTGGTTTCTGAAATTGGAAAAAAAWAAAWAAAWAATAAAGCTTTCCTTTTGTAGAATAATTACAATGACATGACACAACTCCACTTCTGACATATTGTCACGTGTGCTCCCTCTCCGGTCTCTTGGTCACCAGGCTGCTCGTTAGGGCGCACACCTGTCACCAGCGTTAGGCGCATAATGACACTCACCTGGACTCCATCACCTCCTTGATTACCTGCCCTTTAAATGTCACTTCCTGTGGTTTCTTCCCCAGTCGTCATCGTTTCTGTTCCTGTTTCATGTCGGTGCGTTTGTTTGTGTCACGTGTTTGTTTTATTTATTAAGGAAATGTATTCACTCCCTGAACTTGCTTCCTGACTTTCAGCGTACATCGTTACACATACCCGTAGGAGATGCCCACAGGCTGGCATCCGTACAGAAATAGATATGATTTGTTAAAGATTGTAATGAGGCTCCAATTTGACATGGTCCATTTCAATTAAACGACAATTACCCAAGAGCCCCCAAAAGACCAAAATCTAAATGAACGTCTTAAATTAACTGGATGGGACAAGTGAAATGGCTCCTGACTCTTCTCTCTCTATCATTATCCACAGCCTGGTCGGCAGGCAGGTCAGAAGGGGAATGGATGTTTCACACGCCAGGTCTCCCAGCCTGTTACACACTATCCCCTGTTGGGTCAATGCTTTGCTTTCTACACTATTAGAAAAGAAAGGTGTTCTCTAGAACCTAAAAGAGTTATTTGGTTGTCCCCATAGGAGAACACTTTAATAAAGAACCTTTTGGTTGTCCCCATAGGAGAATACTTTAATATAGAACCCTTTGGTTGTCCCCATAGGAGAACACTTTAATATAGAACCCTTTGGTTGTCCCCATAGGAGAACACCTGAATAAAGAACCATTTGGCTGTCCCCATAGGAGAACACTTTAATAAAGAACCCTGGCTGTTCCCCATTAGGAAACACTTTAATAAAGAAACCTTTGGTGTCCCCAGAGGGAGAACACTTTAATAAAGAACCCTTTGCGTTGTCACCATAGGAGAACACTTTAGTAAAGAACCCTTTGGTTGTCCCCATAGGAGAACCACTTTAATAAAGAACCCTTTGGTGGGTCCCCCATAGGAGAACACTTTAATAAAGAACCCTTTGGTTGTCCTCATAGTGGAGAACACTAATAAAGAAGCATTTGGTTGTCCCCATAGGAGAGAACACTTTAAAAAGAAACCCTTTGGTCCCCATAGCGGGAACACTTTAATTAAAGAAGCATTTGGTTGTCCCCATAGGAGAACACTTTAATAAAAGAACCCTTTTGGTTGTCCCCATCAGGAGAAACACTTAATATAGAAACCGTTGGTTGTCCCCATAGGAGAACACTTAATAAAGAACGCCAATTTGGTTGTCCCCATAGTAGAACACTTTATAAAGAAACTGTTGGTTGTCCCCAGAGGAGAACACTGTTAATAAAAGAAGCAATTTGGTTGGCCCATAGGAGAACACTTTAATAAAGAACCCTTTGGTTGTCCCCATAGGAGAACACTTTAATAAAGAAACCGTTGGTTGTCCCCATAGGAGAACACTTTAATAAAGAACCCTTTGGTTGTCCCCATAGGAGAACACTTTAATAAAGAACCCTTTTTGGTTCCAGGTAGAACCCTTTACACAAAGAGTTCTACCTGGAACCAAAAAGGGTTCTACATGGAACCAAAAACAGTTATCCTATTGGGACAGCCGAAAACCCCTTTTGGAACCCTTTTGTCTAAGAGTGTAGTGTATGTCGGTAGAGGTAAATCCCCTATAATCCCATGTTAATGAATGATCTAATGGTTGTGTTCTAAATGTAATACTTCTAATTTCTTTGTAAAAACATGTAATTAGGCAGCTAACCAGGACACATCTCCTAATGCTAGGTTCCCATAGTCTCAGAGGCATCCAGACTTCTTCAATAACGACATCCCTTCTCCTCACAGAGGTCCCAGACAGGTCATCCAATCAGTCAAAAGGTCAAGAGTCTGGCTTGAACATCAGTGGCTAAACTGGATTAGGGATGCCGCGCGGGAGGCATTATAACTACCCCAGTGGACACTGTAAAGGAGTATTAAGGAAGTAGGACAAAGGGAGATTAGATTACCAGGGACAGGCTGCCTCTAATATGGTTCCCTCTCCCCTATACAGTGCACTACTTTTGACCAGAACCCTAATGGGTGAGCTTTACAGGGACACAGTCGACACTGCCTGGCTGCCAGTCCAGAAGCAGTTGGACCATTACATTTTGTATCTGTTTGAGACGCAGCTGTAGCGTGGTGTGCAGGAGTCAGGCCTCCAACCATCCTCACTAGATGGCACTGTTCCCACTTTCCCAGATACATATAGGAATTGAACTCTGAAATTCCACTCAGTCTGTATCCATCCGAGAGAAAGAGAGAGAAGGAGAGAGGGAGACAGATTCAGACAGAGAAAGATTCAGACAGAGATCTTGAGAGAGAGAGAGAGATTCAGACAGAGAAAAATACATAGAGATTGAGAGAGAAACAGACAGAGAGATTGAGAGAGGAACAGCCAGAGAGCTTGAGAGAGAAACAGATATACAGAAACAGTTATATAGAGAGACATATAGACAGAAAGAGAGACGAGAGAGAGAGATAGATGAGAGAGAGTGAGAGAGAGACAGAAGGAGAGAGATAGATGAGAGAGTGAGAGAGAGACAGAAGGAGAGAGATAGATAGAGAGAGAGGGAGATAGATGAGAGAGAGTGAGAGAGACAGAAGGAGAGAGATAGATAGAGAGTGAGAGAGATAGTGAATCTCAATGCTTCATATAAACCTCTTCTCCTTCTCCTTCCCTTCATCTGCTGTAGTCAGTCTGCACTGACCTAAATGATGGAAGAAATTATACTGTATTACCCTCCTCTGTCAATATGATGGAAACTTACAGGATAACCCTCCTCTTTCATTATGATGGAAACTTCCAGGATAACCCTCCTCTTTCATTATGATGGAAGCTTCCAGGATAACCCTCCTCTGTCAATATGATGGAAGCTTAGTGGATAACCCTCCTCTGTCAATATGATGAGTGGAAGCTTAGTTGTGAGTAACGCGCACACATTCTGTCAATATGATGAGCATACACGACATAAATCCTCTCCGCCTGTCACTTAATGATCCGCAAGCTTATGAATATAACCCTGGCCAGTAGTGGTTCCAATATGATGAAGCATTAACAGGATAACCTTCTGTCCCAATCAGATGGAAGCTTAGTGAATACAGCGCTCCTCCCTGTCAACTACGATCGGAAGCTTAGTGGAAAACCCTCCCTGTCAATATGATGGAGAGCCTTGTGGAGGACACCCTCCTCTGTCACACTAAGATGGATTAGCTTAGTGGATAACGCCTCCTCTGTCACTATGATGGAAGCTTAGTGGATTAACCTCCTCTGTCAATATATGTATGGAAGCTTTAAGTGGGAAACCTCCTCCTCTGTGCAATAATGATGGCAGCTTAGTGGATAACGCCTCCTCTGTCATATGATGGAAGCTTAGTGGGATAACCCTCCTGCTGTAATTATGATGGAAGCTTACAGGATAAGCCCTTCTCTCAGCAATACCACCCAGCCACATTCGCACCTGACTAGGAAGAGGCATACCACCCAGCCACACCCTACAGCAGAGAGAGAACACAAGCATCACCCACTCACTTAACAGCATACCACCCCCACCCGCCCCTGGGAGGACAAAACCCGTCCGCCATCCAACGCAGCATACCACCGTCTGCAGCATACCCATCCAGCAGCATACACACCTAGCCAGCATACAACCTGGCAGCATGACCACATCATGCCATCATACCAACCTGGGGCTCTGAAAGCAACCAACTAATTCTCTACCTTACACTGACGGATTGAACACAGTCCTACAAAAGACTGCGTCTGAATTACAAATAAAAATAGAGAAATGCCAAACACCCCTGCCTGTGAAAAATGTCGTCCACATCCTGCCTGTCATACACGAAAGCTACCATATAGACCATTGTTAAGTGTGGGATAACCAGCGTCCGTGAGCTGGACCATCTCATTGCTTTTCTTTTGACCTGATATCGCACGGCTCAAATACCCCACATCGTCTGAAGTGTCTTCGCACTTCCGCTAGAGCCCACACTCTCTGCGTTCTCCAATTTCCCCGACTAGTTAAAATTCCCCAGGCGTATACCCACTAATGTTCATACGTTCAAGCCCTGTTCATGTTCCTTGACTTAACCGTGCTTATCGAACGTTATCATCACTAATGGGTCATCCAAAACGTTGGTCTATCCCTATACGCCTCCTTCAACATTGTTTTATCCTAGTTATATAACCATGTCCTAATATCTGCGTCCTCCCGAATAACAATGTATTCTGCATGCCAGCTATACGCCTCAATCCCAAGAGTCTATCACAAATGGAAAAGGAAATGAGAATACCACCTCCCTGTATATATACACTCTATGTTGATAAATTAGATAAGCACGCCTGTCTTTCTAATCTACCTAGTTAAACTCAGCTGTATTAGGGTGATCTCACTGAGTGTGAGGAGATCAAGAGAAGGCAATAAGGGTTTGGGGGTGGGAGAGTTAACCGTCGAAGGTACAACCAGATTAATAGTGTAATATGGTTATAATGTGTTAATCATGGGTACAGCTGAGATCAGCGTGAGAGAGCATGCGATGTGACTGAGGTGACGAATATGTACACGCTGTACGAGATACTTTCTGCCTTGGATAAAGAGCGGGTAAGTGTGGTGTGTGGTGATGTTGCTGTGTGTGATCGCTCGCCCTTCGCGGCTATGCGGGTGAGGGCGTGTGGTGCTCGTGGTGTCTAAGGGGGGGAGGTCACAGCCATCAGAAGATCTACAGATATAACGAGGGAGGCTGGCTCGTGTGTGGGTTGGTCGATGAAGGTCAGTGAATAAAGATGGGAAAAAACGGCATCCCTAAACAATCAGTGTAGACTATTAGTAGGTAGATTAAACCCCGGTGGGAAACCGGGATCTACAGCAAACTAAAGGGCTGGGAAAAAAAAGATTCTGGCTGTGGGGAGGCGTCGCTAAAATCAAGGGAAACTCAAACACACTATTATTAGGTCATAACTGGTATTCATGCCTACGCATAACTCATTACTACCTACAGGGATTTATTTCCTACTTGTTTTATTGAAATTCGCAGCTTACCTCACTTTAATTAGGTCATGTATAACTTACTCATCATCCGATATAATCGCTTAAAAGCCGCTTTGAATCCATTCTTGTTTTGCGATGCGAGGTTCACATAGGTTATCCTACCTAGGTCGTAGAGAGGGTTGCAACGTCCAGACCTACTGTGTATATTAAGAATACTGACTGTTTAAAAAAAAAATAAAACTGGAGAGCATAGCAGCGATTGCCGCATTCTCGCTCAAAAACGTCTGTTACCTAACGCTAAAACGAGATTTTCTTACTTCCTACTGTATGTATGGTACCGGTATTCATTCTGGGGCTCACGGGCCGGCAAGGGATCCGTCGCTGCGGAGCATAGTTTCCTATATGGTTATTCCTACTGTATGTATGTACAGGTATTCATCAGCCTAGTTCCCTAATAGGTTCATTCCTACTGTTATGTATGTACCGGTATTGCATATCCTAGTTCCTATAGGTTATTCCTACTGTGTGTATGTAACGGCCGCCCGATTTGGTCAATTTAGCCTAAGTTTCCTATAGGGGTTTATTCTCACTGTATGTATTGTACCCGGTAATTTACCCATGCTTAGTTCTATAGGTTATTGCCTACTTAGTATGTACGTATTTTCCCATGCCTGTTCCTATAGGTAATCCTACTCGTATGTAAAATGGTACCAGGGTATTCATGCTTAGTTCCTATAAGGTTTATCCTAGTGTATGTAATGTACCAGTATGTCATTGCCTGCTCAAAAAAGGTTATCTCTACTGTATGTACAGTATGTGCAGTAATTCATGCAGGTCCTATAGGTTAATTCTACTGTATGGTCAGTACCAGGTCGTCATCTGCCTATGTTCCTATAGTGTACTTCCTAACTGTAGTCTGGTACCAAGTATTCATGCCTGTGTAACAACACGGCTGTTTTTCGTGGCAAAAATATATAATGCCTCAAAACGGACCTTTAAGGCCAGCAAGAGAAAACCATTATCATTTTATATAAACCATGGCCTCAATTACAAAACACGTTGACTGATATTCTAGTGTCCTGTCTGGGCCAGATGGAGAATGTGTCAGGGATGGACAGCAAAATGAAGTAATGCGAACTCGTAGGATCACACTCAGCGGGATTCAAAACCGCTCATTCCATGGGTGTTC
>NW_019943266.1:21899-30756 GCF_002910315.2 Salvelinus sp. IW2-2015 | reverse complement strand
TCTTCTCATGCTTTGTTCTGTTTAGTGACGGTGGCATGAATCATGATGCTGTGTCCTACCCATTAACAGTCATCCCCCTGTTCTCCACCCATTACATCCACTGTCCTCCCCATTACATCCCACTGGTCCTCCCCCATTTACATTCCCACGTCCTCCCCCATTACATCCCACTGTCCTCCCCCATTACATTCCCCCACTGTTCTCCCCCAGTTACATCCCACTGTCCTCTCCCATTACATCCCACTGTCCTCTCCCATTACATCCCAACTGTCTCTCCCATTACATCCCACTGTCCTCCCCCATTACATGCCCACTGTTTCTCCCCCATTAACATCCCACTGTCCTTCCCCATTACATCCCACTGTCCTCCCCCATTACATCCCACTGTCCTCCCCCGATTACATTCCACTGTCCTACCCCCATTTAACAATCCCCTGTTCTCCCCCATTACATTCCCACTGTCCTCTCCCATTAACATCCCCACTGTCCTCTCCCATTACATCCCACTGTTCCTCTCCCATAATCCCCGCACACTGTCCTCCCCATACATCCCACTGTTCTCCCCCATTACATCCCACTGTCCTCTCCCTTTAATCCACTGTTCTCCCCCATTACATCCCACTGTCTCCCCCATTTACATCCCACTGTTCCTCTTCCCATTACATCCCCAAACTGTCCTGCCCCCATTACATCCCACTTTGTCCTCCCCCATTACATCCCACTGTCTCCCCATTACATCCCACTGTCCTCCCCATTACTCCCACTGTCCTCTCCATTACATCCCACTGTCCTCCCCCATTACATCCCACTTTCCTCCCCCATTACATCCCACTGTCCTCCCCATTATCATCCCCTGTCCTCCCCCATTACATCCCACTGTCCCTCCCATTACATTACCCACTGTCCTCCCCATTACCATCCCACTGTTCCTCCCCCATTACATCCCACTGTCCTCTCCATACATCCCACTGTCCTTCTCCCATTACATCCCACTGTCCTCTCCCATACATTTTACCCACTGTCCTCCCCATTACATCCCACTGTCCCCCCCATTACATCCCACTCCTCCCCATTAACATCCCACCTGTTCCTCCTCCCCATTACATCCCACTGTCCTCGCCCATTACATCCCACTGTCCTTCTCCCATACAAATCCCACTGTCCTCCCCATTACATCCCACTGTCCTCCCCATTACATTCCCACTGTCCTCCCCATTACATCCCCACTGTCCTCCCCCATTACATCCACTGTCCTCCCCCATTACATCCCACTGTCCTCCCCATTAACATCCCACTGTCCTCCCCATTTACATCCCACTGTTCCCTCTCCCATTTACACCCACTGTCCTCCCCATTACATTCCCACTGTTCCTCCCCCATTTACATACCCACTGTTCCTCACCATTACATCCCACGTCCTCCCCCATTACATTCCCACTGTACTCCCCATTACATCCACTGTCCTCCCCCATTACATCCCACTGTCCTCCCCCATTACATCCCACTGTCCTCCCCCATTACATCCCACTGTCCTCTTCCCATTACATCCAAACTGTCCGTCCCCATTAACATCCCACTGTCCTCCCCCTTTTACATCCCACTGTCCTCTTCCCATTACATCCCACTGTCCTCCCCATTACATCCCACTGTCCTCCCCCATTCACATCCCACTGTCCCTCCCATTACGATCCCACTTGTCCTCCCATTACATCCCCACTGTTCCTCCCCCATTTTACATCCCACTGTCCTTCTCCCATACATCCCCACGTCCTCCCCCATTACATTCCCACTGTCCTCTCCATTTTACCACCCACTGTCCTTCCCCCATTACATCCCACTGTCCTCTCCCATTACATCCCACTGTCCTCCCCCATTACATCCCACTGTCCTCCCCAATTTTACATCCCCACTTGTCCTCCCACCATTACATCCACTGTCCTCCCCCATTACATCCCACTGTCCTTCCCCCATTACATCGCCACTGTCCTCCCCCATACATCCCACTGTCCTCCCCATTTACATCCACTGTCCTCTCCCCATTACATCCCACTGTCCTCTCCCATTACATCCCACTGTCCTCCCCAATTACATCCCCACTGTCCTCCCCCCATTACATCCCACTTGTCCTCTCCCATTACATCCCACTGTCCTCCCCATTACATCCAATGTTCTCCCCCATTACATCCCACTGTCCTCCCCCATTACATCCCACTTCCTCTCCATTACATCCCCTGTCCTCCCCATTACATCCCACTGTCCTCCCCCATTACAATCCCACTGTCCATCCCCCTACATCCCACTGTCCTCCCCATTACATCCCATGTCCTCCCCTTACACCCACTGTCCTCCCCCATTACATCCCACTGTCCTACCCATTACATCCCACTGTCCTCTTCCCATTACATCCCAACTGTCCTTCCCCCATTACATCCACTTCCTCCCCCATTAACATCCCACTGTCCCTTCCCCCATTACATTTCCCACTGTCCTCCCCCATTACATCCCACTGTCCTACCCATTTACATCCCACTGTCCTCTCCCATTACATCCCACTGTCCTCCCCCATTACATCCCCTGTCCTCCCCCATTTACATCCCACTGTTCCTCCCCCCATTACATTCCCACTGTCCCTCCCCCCATTACATTCCACTGCTCCTCCCCCATTACAATCCCACTGTCCTTCCCCCATTACATCCCACTGTCCTCCCCCCATTACATCCCACTGTCCTCCCCATTACATTCCATTCCTCCCCCATTACATCCCACTGTCCCTCCCCATACATCCCACTGTCCTCCCCATTACATCCCACTGCTCCTCCCCCATCTACATCCCACTGTCCTCCCCCATTTACATCCCACTGTCCTCCCCCCATTACATCCCACTGTCCTCCCCCATTACAATCCCACTGTCCTCCCCATTACATCCCACTGTCCTCCCCCATTACATCCCACTGTCCTCCCCATTACATCCCACTGTCCTCCCCCATTACATCCCACTGTCTCCCCATTACATTCCCCACTGTCCTCCCCCATTTAACAGTACCCATGATTTCTCCCATGTACATCCCACTGTCCTCCCCCATTACATCTCACTGTCCTCCCCCATTACATCCCACTGTCCTCCCATTACATTCCCACTGTCCTCCCCCATTAACATCCACTGTCCTCCCCATTCATCCCACTGTCTCACCCATTACATCCCACTGTCCTCCCCATACATCCCCACTGTCCTCCCCATTAGCATCCCACTGTCCTCCCACCATTACATCCACTGTTCCTCCCCATTAACCCATGTTCCCACACCTGATCTCGTCCTGCCCCATTACATCCCACTGTCCTCCCCCATTACATCCCACTGTCCTCCCCATTTTACATCCCACTGTCCTCCCCCATTACATCCCACTGTCGCTCCAGCCCATTACATCCACTTGTCCTCCCCATTACATCCCACGGTCCTCTCCCATTACATCCCACTGTCCTCCCCCATTACACCACTGTTCCTCCCCCATTACATCCCACTGTCCTTCCCCCATTAACATCCCACTGTCCTACCCCCATTACATCCCACTGTCCTTCTCAAACCATTACACCCACTGTCCTCCCCCATTACATCCCACTGTCCTTCCCCCATTACATCCCACTGTCCTCCCCCATTACATCCCACTGTCCTCCCCCATTACATTCCACTTGTTCCTCCCCATTACATCCCACTGTCCTCCCCCCATTTACATCCCACTGTCCTGCCCCCATTTACATCCCACTGTCCTCCCATTTACATCCCACGTCCTCCCCCATTACCATCCACTTTCCCCCCATTACATCCCACGTCCCTCCCCATTACATACAAGTCCTCCCCATTACATCCCCACTGTCCTCCCCCATTACATCCACTCCTCCCCATTTACATCCCACTTGTCCTCTCCCATTTACATGCCCACTGTTTCCTCTCCCATTACATACCACTGTCCTCCCCCATTTACATTCCCACTTGTCCTCCCCATTACATCCCCATGTCCTCCCCCATTACATCCCACTGTCCTTCTCCCATTACCATCCCACTGTCCTCCCCCATTACTCCCACTGTTCCTCCCCCATTACATCCCACTTGTCCCTCCCCCATTACATCCCACTGTCCTCTTCCCATTACATCCCACTGTGTCCTCCCCCATTAACATCCCACTGTCCTCTCCCATTACATCCCACTGTCCTCCCCATTTACATCCCACTGTCCTCCCCATTACATCCCACTGTTCTCCCCCATTACATCCCACTGTCCTCCCCCATTACATTCCCACTGTCCTCTCCCATTACATCCCACCTGTCCTCCCCCATACAGTCCCACTGTCCTCCCCAATTACATCCCATGTCCCTTCTCCCATTACATCCCACTGTCCTCCCCCATTACATCCCACTTCCTACCCATTACATCCCACTTCTCTCCCATTACATCCCACTGTCCTCCCCCGATTACATCCCACTGTCCTCCCCCATTAAACATCCCACTGTCCTCCCCCATTACATTCCCCCACTGTCCTCTCCCATTACATCCCACTGTCCTCCCCATTACATCCCCACTGTCCTCTCCCATTACATCCCACTGTCCTCCCCCATTACTTCCCCACTGTCCTCTCCCATTACATTCCCCACTGTCCTCTCCCATTACAATCCCACTGTCCTCCCCCATTACATCCCACTGTCCTTCCCCATTACATTCCCACTGTCCTCAACCCCATTACATCCCCACTTGTCCTCCCCCATTTACATCCCACTGTCCTCCCATTACATTCCACTTGTCCTCCCCCATTACATCCCACTGCCTCCCCCATTACATCCCACTGTCCTCCCAATTACATCCCACTGTCCTACCCCCATTACATCCCCACTGTCCTCCCCCATTACATCCCACTGTCCTCCCCCATTACATCCCACTGTCCTCCCCCATTACATCCACTGTTCTCCCCCATTACATCCCACTGTCCTCCCCCATTACCATCCCACTGTCCTCCCCCATACATCCCACTGTCCTCCCCCATTACATCCACTGTCCTCCCCCATTACACCCCACTGTCCTCCCCCATTACATCCCACTGTCTCCCCCATTACATCCCACTTGTCCTCCCCATTACATTCCCCACTGTCCTCCCCATTACATCCCACTGTCCTCCCCCATTACATCCCCTGTCCTCCCCCATTACATCCCACTGTCCTCCCCCATTACATCCCACTGTCCTTCCCCATTACATCCCACTGTCCCTCCCCATTACATCCCACTGTCCTCCCACTGTACATACCAATGTCCTCCCCCATTCATCCCACTGTCCTCCCCCATTACATCCCACTGTCCTCCCCCATTTACATCCCACTGTCCTCTCCCATTACATCCCACTGTCCTCTTCCCATTACATACCACTGTCCTCCCCCATTACATCCCCACTGGCTTCCTCCGCCATTACATCCCACTGTCCTCCCCCATTACATCCCACTGTCCTTCCCATTACATCCCACTGTCCTCCCCCATTACATCCACTGTCCTCCCCCATTACATCCACTGTGCCTCCCCCATTACAAATCCCCACTGTTCCTCTTCCCATTACATCCCACTTCCTCCCCCATTACATCCCACTGTTCCTCTTTCCCATTACATCCCACTGTCCTCCCCCATTACATCCACTTCCTCCCCCATTACATCCCACTGTCTCCCCCATTACATCCCACTGTCCTCCCCCATTACAATCCCCACTGTCCTCTCCAACATCCCACCTGTCCTCCCCCATTTACATTCCCACTGTCCTCCCCCCATTACATCCCACTGTCTCTCCCATTTAAATCCCACTGTCCTCCCCCATTACATCCCCACTGTCCTACCCATTACATCCCACTGTCCGTCTCCCATTACATCCACTGTCCTCCCCCATTAACATTCCCACTGTCCTCCCCATTACATCCCACTGTCCTCCCCCATTACATTCCCACTGTCCTCTCCCTTACATCCCCACTGTCCTCCCCCATTACATCCCACGTCCTCTCATTACATCCACTGTTCCTCCCCCATTACATCCCCACTGTCCTCTCCCTTACATCCCACTGTCCTCTCCCATTACATCCCACTGTCCTCCCCCATTACATCCCACTGTCCTCCCCATTACATCCCCACTTCCTCCCCCATACATCCCACTGTCCTCCCCCCATTTACATCCCACTTGTCCTCCCCCATTACATCCCACTGTTCCTCCCCCATTACATCCCACTGTCCCTCCCCCATTACATCCCCCACTGTCCTTCCCCATTACATCCCACTGTCCTCCCCATTACATTCCCACTGTCCTCCCCCTTACATCCCACTGTCCTTCCCATTACATCCCACTTCCTCCCCCATTACATCCCCACTGTGCCCTCCCCATTACATCCCACTGTCCTCCCCCATTACATTTCCCACTGTTCCTCCCCATTACTCCCACTGTCCTCCCCCATTACAATCCCACTGTCCTCTCCCATTACCATCCCACTGTCCTCCCCCATTACATCCCACTGTCCTCTCCATTACATCCCACTTGTCCTCCCCCATTACATCCCACTGTCCTCCCCCATTACAATTCCACTGTCCTCCCCCATTACATCCCACTGTCCTCCCCCATTACATCCCACTGTCCTCCCTCCATTACATCCCAAACTGTCCTCTCCCATTACAATCCCACGTTCCTCTCCCATTTACATCCCACGTCCCCCCCATTACATCCCACTTGTCCTCCCCCATTACATCCCACTGTCCTCCCCCATTACATCCCCACTGGTCCTTTCCCCCATTACAATCCCACTGTCCTCCCCCATTACAATCCCACTGTCCTCTCCCATTACATCCCACTGTCCTCCCCCTTACATAACCACTGTCCTCCCCATACATCCCACTGTCCTCCCATACATCCCACTGTCCTCCCCATTACATCCCACTGTCCTCCCCATTACTACCACTGCCTCCCCCATTAACATCCCACTGTCCTCCCCCATTAATCCCACTGTCCTCCCCCATTACATCCCCACTGTTCTCCCCCATTACATCCCACTGTCCTCCCCCATTACATCCCACTGTCCTTCCCCATTACATCCCACTGTCCTCCCCCATTACATCCCACTTCCTCCCCCATTACATCCCACTGTCCTCCCCCCATTACATCCCCTGTCCTCCCCATTACATCCCCAATGTTCTCCCCATTTACATCCCACTGTTCTCCCCCATTACATCCCCACTGTCCTCCCCATACATCCCACTGTCCTCCCCTTACATCCCACTGTCCTTCCCCATTTACATTCCCAATGTTTCTCCCCAAAAGAAAGCATGAGAATGGGTGTGACAAGGAGAGAGGGACAGAGGGAGGGAGGAGGGAACAAAAGACTGTTCTTGAGAAAGAGAGAGAGAGAGAGGGAAGAGACTGCAAGAAGGAGAAAGAGAGAGGTAAAGAGGGAGAGAGAGAAAGACTGCAGAAAGGGGAAAAAGAGGGAGAGAGAGAGAAAGACTGCAGGAAGGGAGACCAGAGACAGAGAGAGAAGAGAGAGAGAGAGAGAGAGAGAAGAGAGAGAGAGAAGAGAGAGAGGAGAGAGAGAGAGAGAGAAGAGAGAGAGAGAGAGAGAAAGACTGCAGAAGGGAGACAGAGAGAGAAGAGAGAGAGAGAGAGAGAGAAAGACTGCAGAAGGGAGAAAGAGAGAGAAAGAGGGAGAGAGAGGTAGAAATGGTATTAGGAGAAGAGAGAGATCGCTGAGTTCTTAATTAGTGGTGTGATCTGATTTTATTTCTTGCACAGATATAACGGCAGATGGTTTTCTATTAAAATCTCCCTCTCTTCCTCTGTGGGAGCGAATGGGTGATGTGCCCAGTGGACAGACACTGTGGTGGGGGAGGTATTATAGCAGAATTACCATGGATGCAGCCACATGGCAACTTCTTCTCATATCAATTCAATTTCCATTTGTCGCACGGCCAAATGCAACAGGTGTAAACCTTACAAATTAAATGCTTACTGWTGAACCCTGAACCGACAATGCAGTTATAAGGAAGAATAAGAGTTCAGAAAATATTTACTGAATAAAGTATAGTAAAAAAAAAAAAAATTACACAATATAACAATAATAACAGGACTATATACAAGGGTTACAGGTTAGTTGAGGTAATTGAGGTAATATGTACATGCAGGTAGCTTTAAAGTGACTATGCATAGATAATAAACAGAGAGTAGAAACAGCATAAAAGAGGGGAGCAAATGCAAATAGTCTGGGTGGCCATTTGATTAGATGTTCAGGAGTCTTATGGCTGGGGGGTAGAAGCTGTTTAGGAGCCTTTTGGACCTAGACTTGGCGCTCCGGTACGACTTGCCATGCGGTAGCAGAGAGAGCAGTCTTTAACTGGGATGGCTGGAGTCTTTGACAATTTTTAGGGCCTTCCACTGACACCGCCAAATATAGAGGTCCTGAATGGCAGGAAGCTTTGCTCCAGTGATGTACTGGGCTGTACGCACTACCCCCTGTAGTGCCTTGCGGTCGGAGGCCGAGCAGTTGCCATACCAGGCGGTGACGCAACCAGTCAGGAGGCTATCCATGGTTTGGCTGTAGAACTTTGAGGATCTGAGGACCCATGCTAAATCTTTTCAGTCTTCTGACGGGGTATAGGTTTTGTCGTGCCCTCTTCATGACTGTCTTGGTATGTTTGGACCATGATAGTTTGTTGTTGATGTGGACAACAAGGAAATTAAAGCTCTCGACCTGCTCCACTACAGTCCCGTACGATGACGGTGCTTGTGTAACCGGCTCTGTACCGGTACCTTTCTGCGTTGTGTTCTGGTGTAGGTGGAAGACAAGGCTCTGTACC
>NW_019943266.1:13380-19803 GCF_002910315.2 Salvelinus sp. IW2-2015 | reverse complement strand
CACAGATCTGGTGGAAAGGTACCAACATGTCGGTGAGGTACCAAACATGTTCTGTGGGAGGGTACGCAAAACATGTTAGTGGAAGGATACCAAACATGTCTGGTTGGAAGGGTACCAAAACATGTCTGGTGGAGGGTACCAAAAACATGTCTTGGAAGGTACCAAAACATGTCTGGTGGAAGGGTACCAAAACATGTCTGGTGGAAGGGTACCAAAACATGTCTGGTGGAAGGGTACCAAAACATGTCTAGTGGAAGGGTACCAAAACATGTCTGGTGGAAGGGTACCAAAACATGTCTGGTGGAAGGGTACCAAAACATGTTGGTGGAGACCAACCATGTCACTAATGTTTGGAAGGTACCAAAACATGTCTGGTGGAAGGGTACCAAAACATGTCTGGTGGAAGGTACAAAACACATGTTTGCAGCATTGAAAGGTTGTTAGAACCACTTCCTAGAGCTGGCGTGCGCGGTCTCAACACCATCTTGTCTATGAGCTTTACAGACAATTCCTTCGACCTCATGGCTTGGTTTTTGCTCTGACACGCACTGTCAACTGTGGGGACCTTATATAGACAGGTGTGTGCCTTTCCAAATCATGTCCAATCAATTGAATTTACCACAGGTGGACTCCAATCAAGTTGTAGAAACATCTCAAATATGATCAACGGAAACAGGATACACSTGAGCAAAATTTAAAGTCTCATAGTTAATACTTATGTAAACAAATATATATGTGTATTTTTACATTAGCAGACATTTCTAAAAAACTGTTTTCACTTTGTTATTATGAGCTATTGTGTGTAGATTGAAATGACATTTAAAAGACTTTTGAATTATTTTTTAGATTAGGCCATAAGCTAAAAAAGTGACATGTCTCTTCCTCTGAGAGGGAAGAGGGTCCCAAATACCACCCTATTCCATGCAATGTGCACTACGTTTGACCAGGAACATTAGGCAACAGGGTTCCCTTTACATTTGGGACGCTACGTGAGACTGAGGCCCTTCCCTCAGAAGCCCCCCCCATAGTGTGTTGATACGTCAGTTAGATGAGGTATAACTCTGTTTACGAGTGCTATAAAGCTTTATTGGTCAAAGCATGGCTCCGCCGTGGGTTTCTGGGCAAACTAGAAACCCAGAATGGGCCGGGGCCGACATTGACACAGTGTTCGTCTCTCTCTGAGGAGTTGCAGTGGTCATCATCACTAGTTCCAGACAGAAGTTCATTTAGCTGCACTAGATCATCATTTTCAAAGTGTTTAAAATATTTAAAAGACACCGGAAAGTTAATATTTTTACAAGTTTTCATAAAAAACCTACCCAATTGATTCCATCAGGTCCTAGTCAGTGCTTAGCCTTGTCCCACAGACTGTTACCCAGGTTAGTCAGTGTCTAGCCTTGTCCCACAGTCTGTTACCCAGGTTAGTCAGTGTCTAGCCTTCTCCCACAGATTGTTACCCAGGCTAATCAGTGCTTTCTTCTGAAGTGTCTCCATCTTTGGAAATGTACTGCTTGTCTGGCCTAAATCTACACATCCCAGGTGACCTCTGAACCCAGAAGGTCAGAGTTCAGAGGTATTGATGCTCTACATAAGTGGCGATTCAATTGGCACAAGAACATTTGTGTTGAATTGAGCAACAACAAATTCATAAAAAACTCAGTGTTTGTTTTTTCAATAAACGTTTTTATTAAAAGTATACATTTCAGCACCTCGAGGAAAGGCCGCAGTTGTACAGGACAAACATAGGTGCAGGTAAGCGTTTTCAGCACAGGAGGCTGCTGAGGGGAGGACGGCTCATTATAACGGTCGGAACAGAACGCATGGAATTTCATCAAACAGATATAAATCATGTTTTTTTATGTATTTTATACCATTCCACTTCTTTATCTTCAGCCATTACCATAAGCTTGTCCTCCCAAATGAAGTTGCCACAAGCCTCCTGTGGTTTTCAGAATTTAAATTTTTTACAAGTATCGACTGATGGTGACTCAATGTTGTCGCTAACGAATCGCACAACCAGTTATCAAAACTCAACTCCACCATGACGTGTCACGGCTGTCYTCCTCTTCTTCCTCTGAAGAMGTGTAGCATCGATCGGACCACTACGCAGCGTGGTAGGTGTCCATGTTTTAATAGGGAAAACTGAACATGAACACAAATACAAAAACAATAACCGTGAACAAACCGAAACAGTCCCGTGTGGCACAAACACTGACACAGGAAATTATCACCCACAAAATACCCGAAGAACATGGCTGCCTAAATATGGTTCCCAATCAGAGACAACGATAAACACCTGCCTCTAATTGAGAACCAATCTAGGCAACCATAGACTTACATAAACACCTAGAATGAACACAACCCCATACATCTACAAAAAAAACCTAGACAGTACAAACACCCTAGACGAGACAAAAACACACAAACCACCCTCGTCACACCCTGACCTAACCAAAATAATAAAGATAACAAAGATAACTAAGGCCAGGGCATGACAATAAGAGAACAGAGCATTCCTCAGCTAGTAGTAGGATAGACAACAACAGTACCAACATGTTCACAGTCTGTCAGTCAATGGTGGTTACATTTTGTGTGTTCTCATGCACGTGTTGGACAATACGTGATGTTGTTTTGCATGTGCCTTGCACTGCATTTATAGAAAATAATGCTCGATATCTCTTCCTTCCAGTAGTCTTTATAAACGTGTCTCCCCTCCAAGTTTATCACTATAGTCTCCATTGACTCTGTCAGGAACAGTTCGAAGCAGGATTTTATGTCATCAACCCGAGATATGGCGTATCTCGTTGGCCCTGGGGGTCATCCTTATAACATTTTCAGCCGACAGCCGACCTCTCCTCTCAGGTGAGGATGAAGACCAGGACAAACTCTCATTCTTTGACCAGAATGTAACAACAACCTCAGCCAGGCCCTCTTCCTCATCACTGGATTGTTCCACATCGGTTGTCTCGTGGTCTGGATCATATTCTGTGTTGTCTTCAACTTCTGACACTTCCTCCTCTAATGCKTCTTCKCTGTCAGTTTCCTGGCCTTTCTCCTCCTCACCAGTGTCATGATCAAAGATATGATCAAGAGCCTCACATACAGTATATCGTTTGGTCATTGTGCTGCACAGAATGAATTGTGAACAAGGCCTCAAAAAAGCTTTATATACCAGAGCTGGAGAAAAGTTCTATATATTATTGAAACAATGTTGCAATTGTTTGTGAGAATGCCAACAGGTGGGGTTCCCCTGGGGGAAATATTCTATTGGGGAAAGGTTCCCGTGGGGGTTGCCATGGAAGCNTGGGGAAAGGTTCCCGTGGGGGTTGCCATGGAAGCCAAGAAGGGGAGTGAGGTGTGTGTGTGTGCTCAAACACACATGCATGTGGGGGTCTGGGAGAGGAAGTGTGTCTATCTGATGAATGGGCATGTGCCTGAACTCAATTTGATACGCTAATTGTTGTCTCACCCATTCATTTCTAATGACCGGTCTTTTATGACCGGGAACACCACAGGTTGTTAAAAAATAATAATTAAAAAGTTAAATGAAACATCCAAATGTCACGTCCTGACCATAGTTTGCGTTGTATGTTTCTAAGTTTTGTTTGGTCAGGGTGTGATATGAGTGGGCATTCTATGTTGTATGTCTAGTTTGTCTGTTTCTATGTGTTTGGCCTGATATGGTTCTCAATCAGAGGCAGGTGTTAGTCGTTGTCTCTGATTGAGAGCCATATTTAGGTAGCCTGTTTTGTCTTTGTGGGTTGCGGGGTGATTGTTCCTGTTCCCGTTCCCTGTGTCTTCGTGTATGTCACCAGACAGGACTGTTTCGTTTCGTGTTATTCTCGGTTATAGTTATTTTGTTGTTTTGTTCGAGTATTCGGTTTTCATTAACGTCTACGGGATCGGTGTCCCTAAATCGGGACAGCTGTTGCTCAATATGCGGAAATGTGAAATGTGACAAGAATGACGTCGTAAACAACAGCCATCTTTCCGGGACATGGACATGTCTCATATGGGCAGAAATCTGAAATTATTGTTCATCTAACTGCAGTGTCCAATTTACAGTAGCTATTACAGCGAGAAGAAGAAAAAAAACATGCTATTGTTTGAGGAGAGTGCACAACAACAAAACACTTTTATCACGGGTGACTGGTTTGATACATTCACCTCTGAAGGTAAATAATGTACTTACATTCAGTAATATGGCTCTGATGTGTCATCCTGAGGGTCCCAGAGATAAAATGAGATAAAATGTAGGGTAGTTTTGTTTGATCAAATCTATTCAAATGTAGGAACTGCTGCTGCTGGCTCCACACCCACACATCTGAACACACACAATACATTTAGATGATTTTCATTACGTTTTGGTGTAACGTTCTTTGTCGGGCGAAAGAGAGGAGCACCAAGATACAACGTGGTGAGTATTCATATTCCTTTTAACCAAAGCAGACTACACCATTTTTTTTTTTTTTTTTTTTTTAAAGTACGGATATGCCAGGGGCACACTCCAAAAACTCAGAAATAATTTACAATAGAAGCATGTGTGTTTTAGTGTGTCCACCAGATCAGAGACAGTAGGGATGACCAGGGATGTTCTCTGTTAGTGAGTCCACCAGATCAGAGACAGTAGGGATGACCAGGGATGTTCTCTGTTTAGTGAGTCCACCAGATCAGAGACAGTAGGGATGACCAGGGATGTTCTCTGTTTAGTGAGTCCTCCAGATCAGAGGCAGTAGGGATGACCAGGGATGTTCTCTGTTTAGTGAGTCCACCAGATCAGAGACAGTAGGGATGACCAGGGATGTTCTCTTGATAAGTGTGTGAATTCGACATTATCCTGTCCTGCTAAGCGTTCAAAATGTACTTCTAGATGTCAGGAGAAAATGTATGGTGTAAAAAGTACATCATTTTCTTTAGGAATGTAGTGAGTAAAAGTAAATGTTGTCCAAAACATAAATAGCAAAAGTAAAGTACAGATATCCAAAATAACTACTTAAGTAGGACTTTAAAGTATTTTTACTTAAGTACTTTACACACTGAAGCCACCCGCTTACATCACTAAGTGCGGCAGAAGGAATCATCATGGCAAAAACTGGAAGAGTGGCAAACTGTTTTTAACCACAGGACCACTAGTCAGCTCACATGTAAGTTACTGGAATGTATATCCCTCTAACTCCCTTAATGACTCTGACGATCCTACAGCTACTGTAATTTGTAATCATGAGCTATGAACCAGAGAAATACAGTTAGCACCGAGGCGGTGAGCCCAAGTAGGAAGTCTAATTGTGCAGCTCACCAGCTCAAACAAAAATAACATGGTCATGTCTACTCTATTGATACAACTTAGAGTTATGTAGTATCAGTAGTTATTTTGTAGTATCAGTAGAGTAGTGATACAGTAGAGTTATGTAGTATCAGTATAGTTATGTAGTATCAGTAGAGTTATGTAGTATGTAGTATCAGTAGAGTTATGTAGTATCAGTAGAGTTATGAGTATGTAGTATCAGTAGAGTTATGTAGTATGTAGTATCAGTAGAGTTATGTAGTATCAGCTATAGTTATGTAGTATGTAGTATCAGTAGAGGATGTAGTATGTAGTATCAGTAGAGTTATGTAGTATCAGTAGAGTTATGTAGTATGTAGTATCAGTAGAGTTATGTAGTATCAGTAGAGTTATGTAGTATAGTAGTATCAGTAGGTTATGTAGTATCATAAGTTATGTAGTATGTAGTATCAGTAGAGTATCTAGTATGTAGTATCAGTAGAGTATTGTAGTAAGTTAGTATCAGTGAGTTATGTAGTATCAGTAGAGTTATGTAGTATGTAGTATCAGTAGAGTTATGTAGTATCAGTAGAGTATTTAGTATGTATATCAGTAGATTATGTAGTATCAGTATAGTTATGTAGTATGTAGTATCAGTGAGGATGATACCAGTAGAGTTATGTAGTATGTCAGTATCAGTAGTTAGATGTAGTATCAGTATGAGTTATGTAGTATTGTAGTAGCAGTAGAGTTATTTAGTATCAGTTAGAGTTATGTAGTAATGTAGTATCAGTAGAGTATTGTAGTATCAGTAGAGGTATGTAGTATCAGAGAGTTATGTAGTAGCAGTAGGTTATGTAGTATCAGTAGAGTTATATAGTCAGTCAGTAGTAGTTATAGTAGTTGTATGTAGTGTGTATCAGTAAGAGTTATGTAGTATGTGTATCAGTAGATTATGTAGTATCAGTAGATTTATGTAGGTATCAGTAAGTTATAGTATGTAGATATCAAGTAGAGGTTATGTAGTATCAGAGAGAGTATTGTAAGTATGTAGTACTAGAGTGTAGGTAGTATCAAAGGTATGTAGTTATGCAGTGAGTTATTAGTAGTAGTCAGTAGAGTTTTATGTAGTATCAGTAGAGTTTATATCTCTCTCTTTT
>NW_019943266.1:0-9499 GCF_002910315.2 Salvelinus sp. IW2-2015 | reverse complement strand
GAGAGAGAGAGAGAGAGAGAGAGAGAGAGAGAGAGAGAGAGAGAGAGAGAGAGCATGGGTAATAAGCTGATGAGAGTGTTCCCAGGGGTTCCATGGTTAGCTGCAGAATTTTTAATGGCTATGCTCTCCTCTATCCACATTTACATGATAGTCATTTAGCAGACACTCTTATCCAGAGAAACTTACAGGAATGGATCAGTACCGCATGTCGGTTCGCTACAGATAGGAATGATTTTCGAAGGAACCTACTGGTCAACCTGGGCCCTTTTTTGCAGCTAGAGTTTGGGTTGCCAGGAATCTCTCAGATTTTGACCTGATGTCTCCTCAACCAATCACGTAGTGCAATAACTGGATGGATACCGGGAGGTGTCTCGGACCACAATGGCAGTCGAAGGAACAAGATATATGCTTTATATTTACAATTTTGTTGGTTGGTTAAGTGCCTTGCTCATGGAGACGTGAACAGGTGTTTCACCTAGTCGGCTCAGGGATTCAAACCAGCAACCTTTAAAGCTCGTAACTGCTAGGCTAACTGCCGCCCGCTATGCTCGGCTCGCGGCTCGGCTCGGTGACAATGTGATTTGTGCCCATGCTATAGGTTAATAGATGTTTTTTATTTACACGGAGCGGAGAAAAGAAACACCGTAATGTACACTGAATCCCTTCGCACTACAGAATACAACTCAAAACCTAAACATCTTCTTCCCTTCTAAGATGGGTTCTCAACACTTTATTCTGCTAAGAAAATATTCACTAGGTATGTCAGCCTTCTGTCCTAAACAGGAGGGAAAGTGTTGTAATATCTATTTATTTACTATTGTCTAGGTATGTCAGTCTTCTGTCCTGAACAGGAGGGAAAGTGTTGTAATATCTATTTATTTACTATTGTCTAGGTATGTCAGTCTTCTGTCCTGAACAGGAGGGAAAGTGTGTGGGAATAGTGTACTTTATTTACTATTGCTCTAGGTGTTAGTCCGTCTTCTGTCCTGAAACAGGAGGAAACAAGTGTTGTATAATATCTATTTATTTCTTTGTCTAGGTATGGTCAGTCTTCTGTCTGAAAGGAGGGAAAAGTGTTTGTAATATCTATTTTTTACTATTGTTCTAGGTTTGTCAGTCTTCCTGTCCTGAACAGGAGGGAAGTGTTGTAATATTATTTCATTTACTATTGTCTAGGTTTGTCAGTCTTCTGTCCTGAACAGGAGGGAACAGTGTTGTAATATCTATTTATTTACTATTGTCCTAGGGTTTGTCACTGTCTTCTGTCCTGAACAGGAGGGAAAGTGTTGTAATATCTATTTATTTACTATTGTCTAGGTATGTCAGTCTTCTGTCCTGAACAGGAGGGACAGTGTTTTAACCCTTGTGTAGTCTTAACATTCTGTATATTCCCCTTGTCCAAAAGGTCAAAAATTACCCGCCTTCACTAAACCCCTACAATAAAGCAGCTTAACCCTTGTTATCTTAAGGGTCAAACATGACCCGCTACTATGTTTAACAGCAGAGAAAACCCCCTAAATGTTGTTTTTTCACCTTGAAATGTGATGACTTTTCCTAGTGGGACGCCAACATTAGAACAATTGAAACATCGCCTTTGTTCATATTTCCATGGAAGACCAGCGTATAAAGATTGTCTTAGGATCCTTTTTGACCCGGTAGTTATTAAATTATCTACACACCACAAAATCCACAAACAAACAAACAAACAAACAAACAAACAAACAAACAAACAAACAAACAAACAAACAAACAAACAAACACACAAACAAACAAACACACAGGCAGACACACACAATGAGAAATGGAGATTATGTGTACTACTGATTGAACTCAAACAAAACTAAAACTTTCTTGTGCATGTGCAGCATCTCAACCTCCATGACCCCTCCACGACCCCTCCACGACCCCACACATGACTCAAGTTCACAGACATAAAAACACTTTCAGACTAAATAAACATTTTTTGAAAGCTTTGTTTACTAATGGGGACTGCAGTCAGAGGCTATAAAGGTGCTGCAGATGATAGTCCCCCCATTTCTCTCTTTGCTGATCCATGAGGGCACGTTTCAGGGCCCAACAGGCCGTTGATCTGATTTTTTCAGATGTCCAGGAGGAACAAGAGAACAATGATTTAGAAGAGGAAGAGGTATCTGAAGAAGAAGATGGGGAAGAATACAACCCAGAGCACGATGCATCATCTTCAGATGAAGAAGAAATCCCCCAAGCTGAAAAAGAGACATTTTAGTCAAAGAACAGCAAAATAACATGGTCTTTGTCACCATATGACAACCAGGGCAGGATGGCAGCAGAACATGTCATAAGGATGACCCCAGGGCCTTATGACCCCAGGGACCACAAGACATGCAGTTGCCCAGGACATCGCCTCAACATTCTACATGTTCATCACACCAGCCATCAAAAAAATCATCCTGGAGATGACAAATTTGGAGGGTTTTTGTAAATATGGAGACAACTGGAAGAGAATGGATGAGATTGACCTGCGTGCCTACTAAGGACTGCTAATCTTAGTGGGTGTGTGTAGGTCCCGAGGCTACATGTAGTCTCTGGGATGCAGAGAGTGGAAGGGCGATTTTCCGTGCCATGATGCCACTGAAAGTCTTTCACACTTTCTCAAGAATGCTACGGTTTGATAACCGTGAGTCAAGACCTGCAAGACGTGTGAGAGACAAACTGGCGGCCATAAGAGAGGTCTGGGAGAAGTGGGTGGAGTGTCTGCCATACCTCTACCACCCTGGGCCTGAAGTAACAGTGGATGAGCAACTGTTTCCATTTAGAGGTACATTTTTATTTTCGTATCTGTAGTGCAAGTGATTTTCACTGTTCATTTTATTATCTATTCCTGTAATATCATTGATTTATGTGTTTTGTTTTCTGTGACACTGATACTAATTACTGATAGTAATCTATTTTGTAAAAAGGTCGCTGTCCTTTCTGGCAGCATATGCCCAGCAAGACAGCAAAGTAGTGCATCAAGATATGGGTGGCCTGTGACGCACAATCCAGCTACGCTTGGAAGATCCAAGTCTACACAAGGAAGCCGACCAGTAGAGGCCGGGAGAACAACCAAGGGATGATGGTTATGCTTGATGTGACAGATGGACTGAGGAAGCACAATGTCACGCGTGACAACTTCTTCACCTCTTATGAACTCAGCCAGCAGCTCCTGAAGAGGAAGATCTCCATGGTTGGCACAGTTAGAAAGGACAAGCCTGAGCTCCCCCCTGCACTCCTCGCAACAAAGGGGAGAGAGGCCTTCTCATCAAAGTTTGCCTCCACCCCCACCACCACTCTATTTTTTTACCTCCCAAAGAGGAACAAGAATGTGGTCCTCCTGAGCACACTACACAAAACGGCTGAGATCAGTGATCGTGAGGACAGGAAGCCAGCCATCATCCTGGACTACAACCACAACAAAGGAGGCGTTGACAACCTGGACAAGGTGATTGGAACTTACAGCTGCAGGAGGATGACTGCCCGCTGGCCCCTGGTCATCTTCCATAACATCATTGATGTGTCCTCATACAATGCCTTCATGAAATGGAACAAGATCAACCCTACCTGGATGCCTGATAAGCGGAACAAGAGGAGGGTGTTCCTGGAGCAGATGGGAAAGGCACTTGTAACACCACACATTCAAAGAAGGGAGCGCCCCCTCCCCCCCACAGCAGCCTCTGCAGCGCTTGTGAAAGCTGTTCAGGGGGCTAAATCTTGTCCTGATCGACCTGAGGCTGCAGCTGGGGCAGGCAAAAGGAGGAGATGCCAATTCTGCCCCCCAAAGAAGGACTGTAAAACAAATACTGTGTGCTGCACGTGAAAAATACATCTGCAAAGTCCATGCACACACACCTGCATGCTGTCCTACATGTGCTAATTACAATTGATTTATGTTCTTCACCTTTTTGTTTTGTATCTATTATCTTAATTTATTCTTATTTATTGTTGTTGTTTATTACACCTTGTGGGTGGGGGCAATGGTTAAACAAATGGGAGAAGACTAGAGTTTTGTAGTTGAATTCCTTATTGTACAGTATATAAGAGTATATCACTATGTTGCCKAAAAAATGTCAAGATTGTTATTATTTCCCTTCAATAAAATTATTTCTATACATTTCTGATACTTTCTTAGGCTATACAAGTGCTATCTCTAGCAAAAAAAAAATATGTTTACACCTATGCAGTACCTTTGTCACGATCGTCGTAAGAAGCGGACCAAAGCACAGCGTGGTTTGAATACATTCGTCTGTATTTAATGAAGAACACTTAAACAAACACAACAAAACYAATAAGACGACCGTGACCGCTATATAAACACTGTGTAAACATGCAACATAACATAGACAATAACCCACAACCCACAATACAAAACAGGCTACGTAAATATGGTTCCCAATCAGAGACAACGCAAAACACCTGTCTCTGATTGAGAACCATATCAGGCCAAACACAGAAGTAGACAAACCAGACAAACAACATAGAATGCCCACACAGATCACACCCTGACCAACCAAAACATAAAACATACAAAGCAAACTCTGGTCAGGGCGTGACAACCTTTAGCAATAATAATAATAAACCTCTACTTTAGTAAAGAAAACAATTATGATGTGTGTTGGAATAAAACGAGTGGTGTCCACTGATTAAATGCAGTCTTTCTACATTGGGAAGCGGGAAAGCCCAGATATTCACAAAGTTTGTGATGAATGGCAGGTTGTTTCTTCATGAATAACAGATTTGGGGTTTAAATCACAATTAATACGTATTTATTATTGTCTAGGTATGTCAGTCTTCTGTCCTAAACAGGAGGGAAAGTGTTTTAATGTTTATTTTTTCAGAAAGAATTTTGGCAGAATTTGTAAAAATCCACAACCAATCCAGCTGGCAACAATCCAATCCAATTCCATTATTTTCTATCCATGGAAAATTATTTTGTGAGGTCAGAAAAAATGTTGTAGGGTTACGACAAGTTACTGGTTTTCAAATGACCCATAACCCGGCCAAATGTGGTCAAAACTGTCACGACTTCTGCCGAAATCGGTCCCTCTCCTTGTTCGGGCGGTGTTCGGCGGTCGACGTCACCGGTCTTCTAGCCATCACCGATCCATTTTTCATGTTCCATTTGTTTTGTCTTGTTGTCACACTCACCTGGTTTCAATTCCCTAATTACATGTTGTATATGTTCCCTCTGTTTCCCCCCATATCCATGTCGGGAATTGTAAGTACGTGTGCTTTATGTGACGGGTGCGATACGGGTGTTGTGCCCATGTGTGTTGTTATGTTTGTATGCCGGTAGTTATGTACATTAAAACGGCTCTGGCTATTTACCAAGTTCTGCTCCCCTGCGTTTGACTTCCATGCCACCAGTTACGCACCCCTGACAAAAACCTTCAGTAACCTATGGTTGTAATTCATTTAGTGAAAAGATAAACAACGGTCTTGACTTCACCTTATATTAACTTGGATTGGTGCTGAATCCAAGTTTCATCCATTAGACATCCCTCTATAACAGCACAATGTACTATAATGAATGTCCATTAGACATCCCTCTATACAGCACAATGTACTATAATGAATGTCCATTAGACATCCCTCTATAACAGCAAATGTACTATAATGAATGTCCATTACTGTCCCATTTAGAACATGCCCTCTATTATAGCACAAATGTACTACTTAATGAGATGTCCCATTTAGACATCCCCTTGATAACAGCAAATGTACTATAGATGAATTTCATTAGACATCCCTCATGATAACAGCCAATGGTACTTATTAATGAATGTCCATTAGACATCCCTCTATACAGCCACAATGTACTATAATGAATGTCCATAGACATCGCCTCTATACAGCACAATGCTACTATAATGAATGCCCTTAAATTCCCTCTATACAGCACAATGGTATATCAATGAATGCCCAATTAGACATCCCTCTAATACAGCACAATGTATTATACTGAATGCAAAGGCAGTTCCTGTTATTTAGACATGGTAAGTAAATGACAAGGTTTGCTCTGAGCTGCCTGGCAAGGTTCTTTGTTAGGGTCACCTTATTTAGCATATTGACACTTAGCAACATTAATTACCCACTTTAAGCGGGGAATGGGGTTATTACTGTAACAATGGAAGCATACTGGAACATCCATTTCTTTCAATCACATCCTACATACAACTAACCCGATTCACACAGAGCTGGGAACACACACACACCACAAGCAACCACACACACACCACACCACACACGACACAGCCACCACACACACACACACACACACACACACCACACACACACACACACACACACACACACACACACACACACACACAACAACCTAACCTACTGTATCACATGATACACCCACTCGTTCATATGAGCACACCCACTGTTCAAGTCACACCCCCTTCACATGACACACCCCCTGTTCACATGAACAAACCCCCTGTTCACATGATAAACCCCCTGGCAATGATTAAACCCCCTGATTCACCATGATAAACCCCCCTGTTCACATGAATAAACCCCTGGTTCACGATGACTAAACCCCTGTTCACATGATAAACCCCCTGTTCGACATGATTAAACCCACCTTTCAGCATGTGACTAACCCCCTTTCACATGATAAACCCCCTTTCACATGATAAACCCCCTGTTCACTGATAAAAACCCCTGTTTCACATTGATGAAACCCATTTACAAAGGTAAATGCTGGACTTGAATGCCAGGGATACGTTCCTGCTTACATCAAACACACAAGTGCTCTACAAACAAAACTGAATCAACTTATTGACTCTCTCACTTCTTCCTAATAACCTCAACACACACAAGTTCTTCACCTTATCTGCTGTCATTTATCTGAGCCGCTCCAAAACACAGAGTTACACATCACCAAACAAAGAAACACAGCAGGTAGTGGCAAATAAGAATGTCTAGGACCTGGCTGACGATTAGTGACTTCACTATTTCCTCCTGCCAGACCCAGGTGATTCTCTCTCTCTCTCTCTCTACTCTGACTCTCTTCTCTGCTCTCTCTCTCTCTCTACTCCTTCTCTGCTCTCTCTCTATATTATATATATATCTTTCTTCTCTCTCTCTCTTTTTTCTCCCATCTCTCTCTCTCTTTACCCTCCCATATATCTCTCTCTCGTGCCATATCTCTCCATCTCTCTCTCTCTCATCTCTCTCTCTGCTCTCTCTCTCTCTCTCTCTCTCTCTCTATCTCTCTCTCTCCTCTCTCTCCTCTCTCTCTCTCTCTCTCTCTGCTCTCTCTCTCTCTCTGCTCTTCTGCTCTCGCTCTCTCTTCTCTCTCATCTTCTCCTCTCTCTCTCTATTCTCTCTCTCTTCGTCTCCTCTCTCTCTCTCTCTCTCTCTCTCTCTCTCTCTCTCCTCTCCTCTCTCTCTCTCTCTCGTCTCTCTCTCCTCTTCTCTCTCTCTCTCATCTCTCTCTCCTCTCTTCCTCTCTCTCTCTCTCTCTTCTTCTCTCTCTCTCTCTCCTCTCTCTCTTCTCTCTCTCTCTTCTCTCTCTCTCTCTACCCTCCCATCATCGTCTCTCTCTTAATAATCTCTCTCTCTGCTACCCTCCCATCTCTCTCTCCCCTACTCTCCCTCCCTTCTCTGTCAATTATTCAGCTCTATATCTCAGGCTAGTCTTCACCCAGACATCATCACTCCCTCATAATCATCCATTTCATAAGCCCTGCATGGCTGGCTGGCTCGCTCTGTAAGGTCAGTCGTTGTAATAAGACCCTGTTAACATGTTACAGTGGCAGATGCCAAGAGTTTGAAGGAGTCGAAGTACTTGGGGTCGGTAATGTTGCCATTTCGTGAGCCTGGAATATATATTACATACATATTGTACTTTTTGTGATTAATGTGTTTAAGTCACGAATTCACACGTTAACTTCTTTGGGACTGGGGGGCCAGTATTGATCAGCTTGGATAAAAAGGCGTGCCCGAGAGTAAACTGCCTGCCTACTCGTGTCCTAAAAGTTATAGAAATCATTATAATTAGTAGATTGGATAGAAACCACTCTGTGTTTCATTTTATATGTTGAAAGTCTTGCTGAGCATGATAAATATTCACTTACCTTTGAATCTGAATGCACTCCCAGGTTATGATCTATCTATAATATTTTGTTCGATAAATCATTATGCCAAACACCTCCTTTTTTGTTGCTGTTTTCTCATATCTCTATTATGTTCGTATCTGCAATATCAGACGAAAAGTTCAAAAAAGTTTCTATTAACGTCGGTAGAAAATCGTAAACGATGTATAAAGTCAATCTTTAATATGTGTTTAGTTGCATAAGATCTTCCAATAAAATCAACGGACAATCCGTTTGTCTTTTAGAAAGGCAAAAGGAACTATGGTATGGTCGCTCTCACGGCCGCAAGCCTACGTTGGGTAGCTGCACTGCATTTCTGCCAGACCCCTATCAAACAGCCTCTTACTTTCTCTCCCCTTCACGTAGAAGCTTGAAACAAGGTCTATACTCTGTGATTATCTAGTATCCTTATATAGTTATATGCCCCAATGTAGACACTGTATATTCGATCAGGCATATGACAGTGATATAAGTATCGACATATATATCTATCTGTTGATCTATTTCGTTCTCTTCTTCATAGTATATCTCTCAACTATCTATATCTATAATATATTCATATCTATCTCAAAATCTTTACTAAATAATAAGCAAACTTAGCTTCTGGGCCTGAGTCAGCAGGCATTTTACATCTTGGGCACGCTTATTCATCCAACCTACTTAATACTGCCCCCCAGCCCAAAGAATTTTTATCATACCAATCAAATTGCACAACACATTTGCAGTACATAACAGCAATGCAGACAGTAGTATGTGTCCCACATATGGCACCATTTTCACCTTCATAGTGCCCACTACTATACGACCAGAGCCCGTTGCACCCTATTACCCTATATTAGTGCATACTTTAGACCAGAGCCCTGATGGCAACCCTATTCCTATATAGTGGCACTACTTGTAGACCAGAGCCCTATGGCACCCGATGTCCCTATATATAGTCACTACTTGTAGACCAGAACCCTTTATGGCACCTACCCTTATATATAGTGCACACTACTTTAGACCAGACCTACTGGCACCCTATTCCCTCATATATAGTGCACCAATTATAGACCGAAGCGAACTATGGAACCCTATTGAGTTGATTCCTCCATATGAACTGTTAACTCAGTGAAACCTGTGAAATTTGCTGCCACTTACATTTATAAAATTAAATTAGGGATCTTTTCAAGAACCACAAGTCGCCTTCATATTTATGGCCTTCTGGTTCTTATAGGTCGTCACGTCTGACCGCTTGGTCCTTTTATGTCTTATTTTTGCTTTTGTTCAGGGCGTGATTGGAAGTGGATTCACTATGTGTTTTTCTTGTTTGGTTCTGTATTGTTATTCTTCTATGTGTTTGGACTAGTTCGGTTCTTCAATCAGAGCAGGTGTAG
>NW_019943265.1:163645-178737 GCF_002910315.2 Salvelinus sp. IW2-2015 | reverse complement strand
GTAATGCATGCACAATATGCATTCCATTTTTTATTAGATAGGATTTCTATTTTCTAGACAGATGGTAGTAAAGCATTATGAATTGAACATGAGCCTCATAATGGAGTATCAGCGGTAGAGAGGGTAACTGGGTTACAGATCGGTAATAGATGAATATCTAGTAAGACATATGGAGTACAGCGGGTAGAGAGGGTAACTGGGTTTAACAAGATGGTAAAATAGATGAATATCTATGTAGACATATGGAGTCAGCGGTAGACGCGGTAACTGGTTTACAGATGGTAATAGATGAATATCTATGTAGACATTATGGAGTAACAGCGGATAGAGAGGTAACTGGGTTTACAGTGGTAATAGATGAATATCTAGTAAGAACTATGGAGTACAGCGAGGCCTAGAGGGTAACTGGGTTTAACAGATCAGGTTAATAGATGAATATCTATTAGAGACATATTGGAGTACAGCGGTAGAGAGGTAACTGGGTTTACAGATAGGTAATAGATGAATATCTGAGTAGACCATATGAGAAGTACAGCGGTAGGAGAGATGGTAACTGGTTTACAGATGGTAATAGAATGTAATATCTATTAGACATTATGGAGTATAGCGGTACGAAGAGGGTAACTGGGTTGACCGATGGTAAATAGGATGAATATCTAGTAGACATATGGAGTACACAGCGGTAGAGAGGGTAACTGGGTTTACAGATTGGTAAATAGATGAATATTTTAGACATATGGAGTACAGGGGTAGAGAGGGTAACTGGGTTTAAAACAGAGGTAATAGATGAATATCTATTAAGACATATATGGAAGTACAGCGGAGAGGGGTAACTGGGTTTAAACAGATGGTAAATAGATGAATATCTATTAGAGACATATGGAGTACAGCGGTAGAGAGGGTAACTGGGTTTACAGATGGTAATAGATGAAATATCTATGTAGACATATGGAGTACAGCGGTAGAGAGGGTAACTGGGTTTACAGATGGTAATAGCATGAATATCTAGTAGACATATGGAGTACAGCGGTAGAGAGGTAACTGGGTTTACAGATGGTAATAGATGAATATCTAGTAGACATATGGAGTACAGCGTAGAGAGGGTAACTGGGTTTACAGATTGTAATAGATGAATATCATTGTAGACAATGAGGACAGCGGTAAGAGGGTAACTGAGGCTCAGCATACCTCACCTCATCAACCACCTCTCTCCCTGTCCAGGTACCAGTGTTTTAAGTCAGCCTGGATGTTCCAGGTGCTCCACTCAGGCTTCAGGTTCCCTAAGGACTACCCCAGCCTGAAGACTGCTCAGCTGGTCTATGACAAGGAGGTGCAGTGGACCCTGGGAGCCATCCTGTTTAAGACACGKTTCCTGCCTCTCAGGTCAGTAGGCACTTCTTGTGTGTGTCTGTCTGTGTGTCTGTCTGTTATTAATCCATCTCTCCTCTCCAACAGGGACCTCCAGGCAGAGTCATTTAAACAGGGCCACTCCAACTGGCTGCGTTCCTCCTTCGTCTACAACCACTACCTGTTTTTTGCCTGTATCCTGGTGGTCCTGCTGGCCATTCTGCTGTACATCCTCCGCCTCCGCAGGATCCACCAGCGAGAACAGAGGCAGGCTGAGGCCCTGGACCTGCTCTGGGTGGAGGAGGGGGAGGCTCTTCTGGCCTGATCCAGGATCAGTTTAGACTCTGAATCTTTCTTGACCTGAGGCCTTGGGTGTGGGGGGGGGGTTACTGATCTAGGATGAGTCGAGATGCTCTCAGTAACTGGTGTTCATAGCCTGGTATGCACAGCTRTAGGATCAACCTTTCACCCTCTGAGTTGTAGGCTTGACTGGTGCTCTATTTGTTAAGAGGCACTGATCTAGGATCAGATAATCAACCGCAAATCATGACCTTGAKTYGGACCAACGGCCTGTTGGGACAATGATCTAGGACCAGCTTAGTCACGCTGAATCATAACGTTGACTAATGGCTAGAAATGCAATAGCAACGTCATCCTACAACGAAGGTTTGAATAGGGGCGGAACACCCCGTTACACATCTTCACACCCAGAAACAAATATCAACGTTGACCTGACCGTGACTCCCTAAAAACAGAAAATAAAACCAAGGCCAAATCACATAAGTAACCTCTGACCTAGAGGTTTGATGTAAACATAAGTAGGAGGGCAGGACGGAACCTTCAAAGGGGAGAGATTGCAGATGTGGCGAACATCATAAAGCGAGAACTGGATCGTTAAAACAACGAAACAGGAAAATCCCAACAGGTGAAAGACGAGACGAGCCATTCTATTCTATTGTAGATATTCACTGTGCGAGAGCACTGTATGGCAGTTTGTGAAGAATAAGCTGACTTTAGGCTTGAATGAAACCTTAACCACAGATCTAGAATCAAGTAACCTACTCAACCTTAACACATGGGTAGCAAAAAAATCTGACCCTGTATCTGTGGTTAGGGGTAACTTCTAGCTACTCTTTGTTGAAAAGGGTGCCTCTATGATTGTCTGTTTGGACAGTATTGTAACCATGARGATACAAAKTGTGTGTCTGACCAGTATACTTCCTGTAAATCTCACAAACAGGAAGTGCATTAATTCCTTAATAATCCCACTGTGGTAATGCTTTTGATTTGAAGCTTTCAAATAGAAAAAMGCTTTATTGATTTGTATTGAAAAACTACAATGAGGAATCAAACATGGGGCGGCAGGTAGCCTAGTGGTTAGAYCGTTGGGCCAGTAACCGAAAGGTTGCTTGATCGAATCCCCGAGATGACAAGGTAAAAATCTGTCGTTCTGCCCCTGAACAAGGCAGTTAACCCACTGTTCCCTGGGCGCCGAAGACGTGGATGTCGATTATGGCAGCCCCCCGCACCCCTCTGATTGAGAGGGGTTGGGTTAAATGTAGAAGACACATTTCAGTTGAATGCATTCAGTTGTACAACTGACTAGGTATCCCCCTTTCCCTTCTCAAACWATTTATTACAGGGGTTCATTGAATCTGAAATGTTTGAGATGTATCTTCTTAACGTTTTTAAGCGGTTTGTTTTGGTGCTGGGAACAGTTTGTTCTGAGCCAGTTATYTTGATGACAAGCTAGGAGAGTGAAACGGGTTGTCAGTGTTTAATGGATTGAAGTMGATGCCTTCTGATTGCATTGTGTTGAACTGTGGTACAAACACACACAACTGAACTCCAAGTTGTGTGTTACAGACTGTCAATGTTAGTTACCCACCAGCTCCTCACCTGCCCTGTACTGTAAATATCCAATCAGCCATCACTATCGGTCTTCTTACTTGCTCTTGATAATGTTGGGAGTATTGCTGTTGTTAAATGAGATGCATTGAATTGCTAATAAAAGAGCTGTCTTGTTATTTTTAAGCTGTATAATTTGAGTGGTCACAATGCAAGTGGAAGTGTAGCGTCAGTGATTTAATGTCAATTCATCACACTTGCTTTTGACTGTTTCTACGGCTGAAACCTCAAGTGCAGCATTTGAATGTGATCTTTATACCATCCTCGATTTGACCTCTTGTCAGTTTTGACCAGTTTGTTTGTTGTAGATTTTAACAAAGGGAAGGGGCCTCTAATTGTTGCAGCTCTATTTTGAATTTTGACTCTTCCTAAAGAAGGACCAATGATCAACTGGACCAATTTGTGTTCCAAATGGCACCCTATTCCCTATATAGTCACTACGTTAGAGCGGGGCCTATCCCTATATAGTGCCATACTTTAGAGTAGTCCCATAGGGCTTGGGTTAAAGTATTGCACAATGTAGTAAATAGGGTGCCATTTGGGACGTAATCCAACTGTCTTGTCGGTCTCTTATTGAGGAAAAATAACTCAACATGGATGTGGAAAACAAACATCTGTTTTAAATAAATCAACGTTTTAAAACATGTTGCTTTCTTGGTACTTTCTCTTGGTATATGTTTAGAGCCAGGGTGTATTCATTAGTGCACATGGTAGCAAAAATGTTTGCAACGGAAAAATAAATTTTCTATTTGAACAAGTTCAGGTAGTCCATCCCTGTTTCATTCCATTTCTTCTGTTTGGTGCCTAGTATATACGACCGAGCTGGTTTAGCAGGTCTTGGTAACTTGTGTCAATGTGCCCTGACATGAGCCGAGGTTGGCAGTTGGCACTTTCCAGGCATTCTGGGTGTTTATATCATCCTGGTACGAGAGACGGGCGCAGGTCAATGTGTGTGCCAACGGACCAAGGCTGACTCTCCCCGTTTTACTTTCTTCAGGGACGGAATTATCCGGAATAAAACTCTTTGTTTTGCTTTCTCTGTTTGCTAACGATGTAGGAAAGGAAACAAGGAAAGGAAACAAGAAGGGAAGCTTTAAGAAGATTCGGCCACTGTCCAAACAAATGATTATCTAGGGAAACAAAAAGAGACCCTTACCAACGTGTTTTCTTCAAAATATACTTTAATACAACAGCTCATATAAATATTAAAATATACATTATACTCACAACAAACAAAAAACAAAATATTATGCTGCTATTGTACGGCACTTTGTACATTTTTTTCTTGCTGCTTTTTAAAATGTTATTCCATTCTGTATTTTGCCAATCCAAAGCGTTTATTGTACTATTGTGATTATTGTATGTTATAGAAAACAGAGGGAGGGGGTTAGAGGAGTTGTGAAGATATGGGGGGTGCTGTACATGACATGATGACACGGCGTTCTGGAATGTATCCTGTTTTGTAGTCCAGAAGAGACTTTTTGCAGTTCCTAAAGAGCTCCTCGTGTTCTAGAATCTGTGTTCTAGAATGTCCATTCCTCTTCTACTTTGCTCTGTTAGAAAATCATGGTTTGGGGTATCATTTGTTTTCCTCTGTCTGTCTGTGTCTGACAGTCCTGATGGGGTTTAGGGTAACAAACCCAGAGTCTCCGAGCTCTCCTCTCTCGGGGCGTCACGTCACGTCATCTTTGAAACAGGAGAGGGCCTCCAGTCTCTGGGAGGACAATGTGTGTGTGTGTGAGAGAGAGTCTTCAGTTCAGGACCAGTCACTGAGGGGTCACTGTAGTCCCACCAGGGTCATCTTACATCCGAGCCCATTCAGGCTTTAAACAAAGCTCACACAAGCCTTCTTCAGCTCTCTCTCTCACACACACACACTGATTGGGCTGAGGAGGAATTCACCTCCTTCCTTAGTTTCATCCATTTCAGACAGTGAAAGGAGAGAATAGTGTTCACCTACAGAGGACCAACTAGATCAGAACACGAGGTAATGCTCCATTCTTCCTGGTATGAACATGGGAAAAAGTAGCAAGAATACTTTGTATTGTTGTCAACCTCGTTATAACYTACTACAGTATGGGCCTAGACATTTGGCAGAAAAATGCATCCTACAAATGTGTAATAAGTAATACAGTGCTCAAACTTGTTGTTGAACCGTTTGTCAGTTCAAACTGGATTCAGCCCTTGTTGTCGATTGCTCAAAGGCATTCTAGCACTGTGTTTCTAAAGGCAGTATTATCAGGAAGGARCTGTCTCTGGGATCGGCTAGCTCTGCCTTTCGGTCTGTCAGAGCCGACTCGTTTAGCTTCCCTTTAGTGTGAGGCTGTGTTGGACCAGGGAGCTGGTCTGAAATGGKACCCTATAGGGGACAACTTTTGACCAGCGCTGAGTCCTATGGGCCCTGGTGAAAAGTTGTGCACTATATCTTGAACAGGGAGTCAGTTCAGATGCACCCAATCTGTGATCGGCCAGATGGCTGGCTTCTCCCCCCCCACTGTATGCCAGGTGGCAAATCGGGCTGAAGGTGGAGATCTGACTCGACTACTTTCTCCTGGCACCCCCCTCTATTCAAGGTAAAACATAAACAGTGTTCTGAGAAGCAGAGTGAGTGGGAGGAATGCTAGCTGAGCGTAGAGAGAGAGAGTGTTCTTGCCAAGACCTCGCCGCCACTCCCGTTCCATCAAAGTTAACCCAAAACACAACCCATGAAACGGTACATGAACAGGAAGAGAAAAAAACGAATCCAGTTAGTGTAGGCCTAAGTGGGAGGGAAAAACGACAGTTTGAGTTTGTTAAAGTTATTTCTACAGTTGTTGTTGTTGCAGAAAGCAGCAGGAGGGCAGTGCTAGTGCTCCTGCCAGAGAAGAGATCGTGTGACTGTTCTGGCACGGTGTGTGTGTGTGTGGAGAAGAGAAGCCTCCCAGAGAGAGAAATATATAACCACAGTACAGTAACACTCACTCTCCACCATTTTACCAACACAGAGAGAGGCAGTCAACCAAGGCTTGAATTCCAATGTCAATACTACCCAGCTCGAAAGACATGATAGAAATGACTTTATCAGGACCAGATTACAACCAGTTCTGSTAATAAACTAGTTGTAATTATTATTTCAACCAGCTTTTGCCCACTGGGTACACAACACTATCTGCCCACTACATTGCTCCATAATACATGGTACAGTAGTATGCTAGTATGGACATTTGGAACACAGCAAGTCCTAACTTAACTTTGAGTTTGAATTTCACTTAGTCATGTAGTGAAATCAATGGGAAAAGTAACTTACGTGGAAGTTACTATTCACCCCTAAAGAGATGATGATTATCAACTAGCCACTCTGAGTCAAATCACAACGGGTGTTTGTGGGTTCATCATGATAACATTATGAGTAACGTAAAAAAAAACATTCAGAGAGCATTGTGTTGTTTTGGGGATTTGGAAGAGGTCTCTCTCCTAGTAAAAGGACAGTGCCTCAACGTAATGTCAGACCTGACTGTCCATTTGGTCGTCCTCTCCAGTGTATCTTCTTTAATCCAGCCACCATCTGTCTTTGGCATCGTGTTCTCTTACAGTGCTCCGGGCTGCGTTCAGGACTACCAAAGTTACACGAAAACGTTTCCAAATTGAAGCCTGATAGGAGTTTTTCGAGAAGGATGTTTTTTTAAAGTATTGAAACAGTGTTTCTCAGTATCTTCACACCTCCGTTTTGAGGACCATCACCGCAGCAGCAGCAGCCGGTGCACCTGAGCGCCAAATAGTTGAAGGTAAATGACCCTTTAGTATGCTGGTGGGGCGTTCTAAAGGATGAAATCCATAGGTGAGAATGGAACGTTTTTATGGAACATTGGCTCTGGAACGCAGCCGGTTTCTCAAGGTTGTTCTCTTTGAAAAACAGAACAGTATTGCTTAGCATCGCCATGGTGATCTGTCACTCCCACCTCTGAAATTGTCCTGCGTGAATTTATTATTTCTTCTCGTTTGGTTGCTTTGACTGTGTACATCGTTAGGTAATACCCCTGGTAAATACCCACTGGGCACAGAATCAACGCTGATTCAACCAGTCTGTGCCCAGTAGGATAGCTCATTGCTAGGTTGTTTTGTTCAGGCATACTGTACTGTAGGTTATGTGGCTCATAACTCTAGTAGGCACTTCAAACACAACATTTCCCTTTCAACGTTAAAGGCCCAGTGCAGACACAAATTGATTTCCTGTGTTTATATATATTTCCACTGCGGCACGGCAAGCGGTACCGGAGCGCCAAGTCTAGGTCCAAAAGGCTCCTTAACAGCTTCTTCCCAAGCCATAAAGCTGCTGAACAAAGTATTTCACAGTAAGGTCTACACTGTTGTATTCGGCGCATGTGGCAAATAACATTTGATTTGGTTAATATGTCAAAATTATGATAATGCACTTTTATTGTAAGTGCTGTTTGAAAATGTCAGCCTGTCTTGGTGGGATGGAGTTTTGGCCTGCCTGGTGATATCACCAGGTGGCAAATTACTTAATAGACCAATAAGAGAGTTCCAAACTCTCTGCCAATAACAGCTAGTTGTCGATTTCCCCTCCCCACTCAGACCACTCCAAACAGTCTGTCAACATTCTTGCTTGAGAAATTGCTCTTGCTAAGAAGCTGTTTTGTTTCTTTTTGACCATTTTAACTGGAAACAATCACAGTTAGGTACTTTAATTTTCACCCAGAAATTATTTGATATTAAGATAAAATGGCTGCATTGGACCTTTAACACGAAGTCATTCAACTTCACAACAACATTGCTCTTTCAAGGTTAACACAACATTGCTCTTTCAAGGTTAACACAACATTGCTCTTTCAAGGTTAACACAACATTGCTCTTCAAGGTTAACACAACATTGCTCTTTCAAGGTTAACACAACATTGCCCTTTCAAGGTTAACACAACATTGCCCTTTTAACGTTGGCAAGATGTTCTGCCATGTTGTTGCTCAGGTGAGAAGTTACATTTCACCAGAGCACTGTATACTATAGTATACTGAACCAGAAACCATATTGACCATTTACAGACCCAGACAACAATAGTTTCTGTTGTTGAAAACCATGACCAAATACAACAAATAGGCTGTCAATCAATAATCATGTTTAAAAAAAGGTGCAGATACATTACTCTTTAGAAGGTGTTTGGTTGTACCCACCGCAGTGCAAATAGGTTTTGTGACTGGCGTGACCAACGACACTCACTGGCCTTTAAAACACAATGTACTCTGGTCTGCATCACGTCGYACTTCTGCTACAAGACCGACCACCTTTTGGCTTGGCCAACAAAGGCAGCACCATAGAGTTAGAAAGAMGGCTGTAGAAAAAAAACGATAGGCCCTCTTTCTAACTCTATGGGCAGAACAGAACTCAGACCCTCTCTAGTCGTTAAAAGACCATCCCCACTTTGTGGGAGCATGGCTTTGTGAGTAAACAAAACAACAAAACAKAAACAACTTTAACGACAAATGTAACAAAAACGCTCCAGCACAATAGCTGTTGACTCTTGTTGCCTTTAAGAAAGGAAGGTGCACTACAGGTTCACATTAGGAGTCAGACGAAGGAGAAGGCGTGGAGAAGGCGTGGAGAAGGCGTGGAGGACAGACGCATCCCTTTTTTGTTTTCTGTTTATATTGAACACAAACACCCAGACAGCGTTATGCTGTAGCGCTAAAGGCAGACCGATAGGAGCTTTGTCACTTCCATAGAGATGGGAAAGAGAGAACACCTAACTTAATSGGAAGTGCGCCCTCTATTCATCTCTATGGGCATGTCCTGTATACGCTAGCCTTACCCAACACTCCTCTCAGATTTAAATGTTAACAGTGATTTAARGAATGTCTGATTGACGTATCAAATCGACCTTTCAGGCAATAATACAGGTAGCAAAAGGCGTCCTTTTCATAAAGGATGTGTGAGGGTAATCATTAACACGATCAACGTTTTTTTTGTTAATCAATTCAACGCCATCTTCAGATTGATGATACAATGATTGGATAATGGCAGTAGTAGGAGTGAGAGGGTTAGGTAAGAGCTGATCACTTCAGCTTTCATTTCAGCTTTCATTTCAGTTCTTTGAAATGTCAGCTGTTCGTGTCATCTTTGGTCGGTTGGATTTAATAGCTACTTTTTTTAAAGTMKATTTTTCTTCCTTCTAACTCTGTGACGAAAGCTCCGCAAGTCTTAGCTGCTACAGTTGCTTTGATGTTTGGTGTTATCACAGTTCATCCTCTGTTCTCTGGTRGTTCTGAGAGAAGGAACTTGCATTTTCAGGGTCATGTTCATTAGGGCACCTAACAAAACGTTTTAAGATGTTTTGCAATGGAAAAAACAAACATTTGCGTTTCTTATTGGAGAAGTCCAGGTAATCTTCCCAGTTACGTTTGGTGCCTGATGAACAGGACCCAGGTGTTTCTCAAAGGGGAATAGACAGGATACAGCTACGAATCAAAGTGCTCATTTATGCCCTCTGTGGCAAGCACCAATTACGTTGCTCGCTGGTCAAAAGAGGCTCATCCCACTGATATTTACTAGCAGGGTCGATTCCAGGAGGGTGTAACCAAACCTGCCAAACGTTGCAGATAGCAATGTTGTGAATAGAGAGGACATTACTCCTTACTCTAGATGTCAGAGATGCACYTCTGTTCCATACAGTACATTTCTTTCTGAACCTTCCAAGGAACGTTGTGGCCTACTGAACATGACCCTCCCCCCCGTCCCTCCCACTTCTCTTCCTACCCTACCCTCATGCCAACCCCCTGCCAACTTCTCTATCATCTACAAACAGTGCAATGTCTATTCATATAGGCACAATGGGATACCAATACAGTTTACTGAAGAAGGGAGAGATTAAACCAACCACACACATTCATACTACACACACACACACACACAGCCACAGATCAGCTGACTCACACACACCGTCAGCAGCTAGCCTGTGTTGGTAATTAGCTGAAGGTAAGAAGTGTTACAGAGCGCTACTGAAGAGACAGAAGGAAACAGAGCTGAAACAGAGGGGAGGGTTGAACTCAAACCTCAGTCTCTGTTGACCTGTAACCCCCACCTCCTCCATCTGCTCCTCCCTCTCTTTCTCCATCCCCCTCCATCCCTTTCTCCATCCACCTATTCTCCAGGTGACAGAGTGTAGTGGGGGACGGTAGGAGTGGGTGGCTGTGTCCGAGGGGTGTCGGAGGAGAGCTGGTGGTGTTGGCCAGTCCATTAGGCAGCTGTCTCCTCTCCTGGTCTGGGGGGGGGGGTCAGGGGTGAGTGTGGGGTACATTTGGCAGCTGTCTCGCTTTCCTGGGTCCAGAGGGGGTGATGGGGGACATTAGCAGGCTGTCCGATCTCCAGCCACGTACTGTCGGTGACGTGAGAGATGAGTACTGTGGCGGATGGCGACATGTGGGGTGCGTCAGAGTGAGGGGCATCACAGGGGGGCTGGGTCGGGGCAGCTGGGTTCGTGCGTCAGGGGGTGTTTATGGGGGTGATGGCGGGTAACAATTAGACAAGCTGGTTCTCCTCTCTCCCGGTCGCAAAGAGGGGTCCTGTGGTGATCTTTGCCCTTAGGCGCCCAGTCGTTGGTCAGCCCTCGCCTCCACTCACCATGCCAGATTCTCTGGAAAACTCTTTGGTCCGGTCCAGCCACTAGAGACCTGAGACACACACAGTATGTTAAGGTTAGCATAGAGATACTGTGATACAGAAGAAGAGAAGAGATGGAGAGAGATGTCTTTTCCCCCTGGTTGAACTGCTCTCTGTGTCTTTACGCTCTAATCTGGGTCGGTTTTTTTCCTCTCTCCCTTCGCGCTTTGCCTTCCGGTGCGGCGCCATCCTCCGTCGTTCCTCCTTTCCTCTGCGACAGTGTCACGCCTAGCCGCTCCACTGACGCTATCTCCCGTTCGCTTTCCTCGCCTGATGGTGCTGAGGTCGGGGTATCGTGAGGCATGCGTGAGGGGTACTTGGTTTGTCCCCTCCTGCCATGAGTTGGATCCTCTGCCGTCAGGGCGGTCCGGTCGCTAAAGCGTGCTTGCCTGCCCCCGATGGCCGTGTGGGTCCTCTCGGGTCGCGACCGGTCAGGCTCGAGCGAGTGGAAATATCGCGCGGTGTATCGCCTTGGCCGTCCTGCTTTGCCTCTGTCCGGTGCGGCCCTCCGTCCCAGTTCGCCTGTAGGTGCCCGAATCGCGTCCGGCACGGGTGCATCCTGCCATTCGGTGACATTCCTGGCGACCGTGCGGCCTGCCCTTTCCCTCCGATCGCTCCACTCCATTGCTCCGTGTCCCTCGCCTTGTCCCTCCGTCCTCGTCCCTCCATCTCTCATCCGCTGCGATCCCGTTGTAGGTACGCAGTGAGATCGATCAACTAGATGTCAGCGCACCAGGCTCGATAATTTCTCTGGGGCGGATGGTCAGGGGCCGGAACATATTACAATAGTGTACTGGAATTGAACCACAAGAGCCCAAACATATACATTATTGTCAAACGTTTTTTAGCACCTACTCATTCAAGGGTTTGGTCTTTATTTTTATTACATTGTAGAATAATAGTAAAGACATCAAAACTATGAAATAACACATATGGAACTGTAGTAACCAAAAAAAGTGTTAAACAAATCAAAATATTTTTTATATTTGAAATTCTTTAAATAAGCCTGCTTTGCCTTGATGACAGCTTTGCACTACTGCCATTGATCTCTCTCAACCAGCTTCATGAGGTAGTCACCCGAGGAATGCATTTCAAATAACGGTGTACGCCTTCTTAAAAGTTAATTTGTGGATTCATTCTCTCTTAATGCATTTGAGCCAATCAGTTGTGTTGTGACAAGGTAGGGTGGTATACGAGAGATAGCCCTATTTGGTAAAAGACCAGGTCCATATTATGGCAAGAAAGCATTCAAATAAGTAAAGAGAATGACAGTCCATCATTACTTTAAGACATGAAGTGTCAGTGAATCTGGAACATTTCGAAGACTTTGAAAGTTTCTTCAATGCGAGTCGCAAAAAACCATCAATGTGCTAAGATGACACTGCTCTCATGAGGACCGCCACAGGAAAGGAAGACCCAAGTTACTCTGCTGCAGAGGATAGTTCAATTAGAGTTACCAGCCTCAGAAATTGCAGCCCAGTAATAATGATTCACAAAGTTCAAGTAACAGACACAACATCAACGGTTCATGGGAGAAGGCCTTCGTGGTAGAATTCTTGCAAAGAACCACTACTAACAGGACACAATACTAAGAGAGACTTGCTTGGGCCAAGAACACAAGCATGGACATTAGCACACAGTGGAAATCTGTCCTTTGGTGTGGAGTCCAAATTGGAGATTTTTGGGTTCCAACGTGCGTGAATTTGTGAGACGCGGTGTGGGTGAACGGATGATCTCTGCATGTGTATTATCCCCCGGAAGCATGGAGGAGGGAGGTGTTATGGTGTGGGGATGCTTGCTGCTGACACTGGTCTGATTTATTTAGAATTCGGGCACACTTAACCAGCATGGGCTACCACAGCATTCTGCAGAGATACGCCATCCATCTGGTTTGGGTTAGAGGAGCCTATTCATTTGTTTTTCAACAGGACAATGACCCAAAACACCTCCAGGCTGTGTAAGGGGCTATTTTACCAAGAAGGAGAGTGACAACCCCGGCCTCCCACAATCCCTCAACTAAACCAAATTGAGGTGGTTTTGGGATGAGTCGGCACGCAGAGTGAAGAAAAGAAGCCAACAAGTGCTCAGCGTATGTGGGGACTTCTTCAAGCTGTTGGAAAGCATTCCAGGTGAGAGCGGTTGAGAGAATGCTAAGAGTGTGCAAAGCTGTCATCAAGGCAAAGGGTGGCTATTTGAAGAATGTTAAATATAATTTTGATTTGTTTTAACACATTTTTTTTGGTTACTACACTTCCATATGTGTTATTTCATAGTTTTGATGTCTTCACGTATTATTCTGCAATGTAGTAAATAGTACATCTAAAGAAAACCCTGGAATGAGTAGGTGTTCTGAACTTTGACCGGTAGGTATAATATTTATCTAAAACATAATCATCTCACAAGCTGGCTTACATTTCACATATACTGACCTCTCTATTATGGTGGGAATACCATGGGACAGATTTCCAAAAAACACTTGAGCTGATTGGCTGGTGTTTTACAGTCTTTACGTCCAACAATAAAAATTAAAAATGTTAAATATATTCCCAGAAAATCTCCTCTCTTCCCGTCCGCTCCCCCTTTCTCCCCCCCCCTCCATCCCCTCTCTCCTCCCTCCACCGCCTGGACTCTTTCAGTATGTCCTGCCAGTCTCTGGGTCCATCCCTCGTTCATTTTTTGTCCACCTCCTCTCCGCTGCGCTCCCCCCCGCTGACGCAATCACTTCCTTGATCCTCAGCAACGCCCCCAAAAGGTTCTCTACACCACACCACAAACAACACACACACACACACACACAACACACAACCACACACAACACACACACACACACACACACACCCACACACACACCACACACACACACACACACACGGGGATAAACAACATCAACACGTTGAAGTAGCTAGTATACTGTTCAGTTCATAGTATAATGAATCAATGTGCTCTATTTGAATGGGCTTCAAGTTGGCAGGCAGAAGATGGATATGTAGCATGAATGTACTACCGTTCCCATAATGCTCTTGTCCTCTTAATACAGATAATAACTCCCTGTCGGGGACACAGCCCACCCTCTCCCTCCTCTCTCTCTTTTCTATTCACAGACATCCTTCATTCCTTCGCTTCCAGAGTTTCCTTACTAATTGCCTTCCACAAGGACAGGCTCTCTGGAGAGACGCTAAACACAACGACACACACACAGCACACACACCACACACACACACCCACAACACACTACCACCACCACCACTACACAAATCCACCGCACACACACACACCACACACACCACACCATTACTTTGGGTAGAGTAATGGGGAGTTCAGGCTGGTCCAGAAGTTGGCAGGTGTCCCAGCTCCAGTCAGTTTTGAGTGAACTTCCCCGTGCCACTGGCTTATACACGAATGGGAAACATGCAGGCGGTTCGTATAGCACATATAAACGAGAGAAAGGGAGGAAGGAGAGGGGAGTGTGTGTGGTTTATGGGGTGGAGTGGGGTGAAGAGAGGAGAGCAAGGGAGAGAGGGAGGAAATGAAGAGAGGGAGCATAATGAGGTGAGAACTCCTGCTAGACTCGTCAGCTCTAGACCCTGTTAGTCCCTCTCCTTCCTCCATCCGTCACTAAGGCCAATCGACAACCCCCATGTTAAGGCTGCGCTTAGTGGATAGGGTAAGAGTGTCAAGGAGCGACACTTAAAGTGCTGCGATCCGCTCACAACACCCTTTCGCTGTGGATGGGGGTGTTGCCTCTCCTCTTGTCGCATCCTATAGTCCAAATCAGGTCCTGTGGACGCTTACTGAGTTGTAGGGAGAGGATTGTTGATGCCTTAGGCAGCCACAACAGGTGTAGTTCTCTGATTCGTTCATAAGGCGATTCTCTCACCGTCAGTGATGCAGGGAGCTGTGTCAGGGAGCTCAGGCCCCAGTGTAGTGTAATGGGCGTCCGCGCCAACTCGACCTCTTGATAGCGGTTTGTAGTGAAGGGGTGCAAATTGCCAACACGGCCAGGAGCTGTCGTTGTTTGTCAGCAACTTTATAATGTGGTTGGAATCGTGCGCGGGCCACACAAGTCTTGGGTGACAGGGAGTACAGGTATGGGCACTAGCACCCACCTGTGGGGGCCCCATATTTGAGGTCGAATGATGGCTAGAAGTGTTGTGGCTACTGCACACCTGGGACCAGCCTAGTCAGG